>NC_045543.1:149534769-149739769 GCF_009769535.1 Thamnophis elegans | reverse complement strand
CCTCCCCTGCCTGTTCCCTGTCTGGGCCTCCGTGTGGAGGCCTCTTCTGACAGGTTGCACACCTGAATACCGAAACATTCCTGAAGACTCAGCTTTTGTACTGGGTGTGAAAGGGAAACGTGGCATAATTCTGCTCTGCTGAGTCCAAGCAGCGAAACCTGGTCTTTAGAGGACTCTGGAGGGCAAATGTGATTTCTAGGATATGCAGGGAACACGTCACACGGCCTTATGGAGCCGTGAACACACAAAGACAATCATCTGTGAAAGAGGATCTCCAGGGAATTGTGCACTTCAAAAGTCTGTATATCTGCCTTCCTTCCTTCCTTCCTTCCTTCCTTCCTTCCTTCCTTCCTTCCTTCCTTCCTCGATCAATTTATATGGCTGCCCATCACACAAGAAGCATCCAGAGCAGCATACAGGAAAAACATGTAAAACAGTAAACAGGTCTAACATAGCAAGATTAAAAATGTTTCTTTTTTTTTAAAAAAAGCACACATACAAGAGGGGCACCCCAAAATCTGACCAGTACCCCAAGGCCCCCGGACTGGATGACAAAGCCAGGTCTTGAGGGATTTCTAGGAAATAAGGGATGGAGCTGACCTCCCGGTGGGGGGGGGTGATTCCCCATAAGGTGGGCACATGGCAGAGAAGGGTGCCTCCTTGTCCTGCCTAGTGGAGCTCCCTGCAAGACAGAAACCCCCCCCCCCCACGCCAGATCTGAAGGGGTGAGCAGATTAACTGGGGAGAAATGCTCCCTCAAATAACCCAGCCATATGGACCACATTCACACTATACAGTGGGACCTTGGGGGTCCCGAGTGGCTCAGACCACAAACAATTCTGGTGCCGACTGAAAAAATCGGCTAAATGTTTCACTCACATCACGAACACATCCTCGGGTGCTGAATAAACACAGCCACAGCGATCTTCCGCACCATTTTTTATGTGTGCGCGTATGTGCAATCAGTCTTGCACAACCAAATCAGGTGCCGACCGAAGTCTTGGAATGGATTACAGTCGGCAGCACCGAAAGGTCCCACTGTATGCTCAACCAGCCCAGGAAAGCCCAAAAGACATGCTAAACCTGGTTAGTTTTAACCTCAGTTAGCTACTGCATTATTCAGCAATGAGGTTTTAAGTCTCTTCTGCAAATAGCAAGAGCACATATATACTTATATACCGCTTCACAGGGCTTTCTCTAAGCGGTTTACAGAGTCAGCCTCTTGCCCCCCAACAATCCGGCTCCTCATTTTACCAACCTCGGAAGGACGGAGGGCTGAGTTCAACCTTGAGCCAGTCAGAATCGAACTGCTGGCAGGGGCATAGTCATGGATGGATGGAAGGAAGATAGCAATAGCACTTAAGACTTATACACTGCTTCACAGTGCTTTTAAAGCCCTCTCTAAGCGGTTTACAGAGTCAGCCTTTTGCCCCGCAACAATCCGGCTCCTCGTTTTACTTTAGGCCCAGAGCTGGGGCTCCCAGCAACATTTCCCCCTCAAGCACTCAGCCGAGCCAGTCTGGTTGTGAGGATGTGACCTGTAGTGTGGTCTCAGGAGGCAGTGGGGGCAGGATGGGCCTGGGTCTCTGCTTGTCTAAGAATGCAAGGTCCACATGTCCAAGGAAAGAAGCTCAGGGGGCATCACAGCTCAACCCTCAGCTGCAAAGGTTCTCTCTGGCGGCTGGCCTAAACTCCACCTGGAACGAACTCCCCCCGTGGAGATTCGAACCCTCACCACCCTCCAGGCCTTCCGCAAAGCCCTTAAAACCTGGCTGTTCCGACAGGCCAGGGGCTAAAGAGCTGTTGCCCCCGTCTCGAATGGTATGACTGTTGTGTGTTTTTAAATTATGCATTGTTATGTTTCGTTTTTATTTTTTGTCTGTACCCCCCTTCCCTGATTTGAATTGTGAGCCGCCCTGAGTCCCCTTCGGGGGGGGGGGGAAAGGGCAGCATATAAATATAATCAAATCAAATCACCTGGGGGGGGGTGGTAATTCCAGCCAAGGGGGACTGTTTTCAGCCTCCTTTCCTCCTTGCTGTGGTGGGAGTGGACACATCAGGGTCTAGCCAAGATGTCCTGCCCCCAAGGTCGCTCTGCCCTTCTCCATGGAGGGCAGAGGTGGGCCGGGCTCAGTGCCAGGACGGCAGGTATTAGGAGAGAAGATAAGGCTGGGCATCAGCTGAGCTGCACCTGGGACTAAGTCCTCGGCACCACTGCTCTGGAGAGAAATGCCAGCTCTTGAGTTGCATCTGAAGAAATGGGAAAAGTCCTGCCAGGAAATGGGCACACCCCGGGATGTGCGGGCAAATTTACCACCCACTTTAGTAGATCTGAATGTGCTGAAGTAGCATGCATGAAACAGCCACCTGGACAGTTGTGGCTGAAATAAGGAGAGGGACAGCAAGCACTTGGCATGCACTAAACTCCAGTTTTTGTTAAACGTGGTTATCTGAACAACCTGATTTTCTAGTTTATACTTCAAAACCACAGCTAGCAACGCGCGACTGCATTCTCACAATAAAGGAAGCCCGTGGCAAGCCGCACGCATAGTGATTTCAAGCAGTGCGTGAGGGAAGGGCCTCTGGCTGGATCCAGCTTCCGCTCTGGACTTCATTGGAGCCGGGTGCGTGCAGACGCCACGGTGCACGGCAAGGGAGCACGGCAAGCACAGCGGGCCGAGAGCCAGCCAGCCTCCCTCACAATGGGAGAGATTTTAGAAAAAGGAAGCCAAGCGTCTGCCAGAGCAGCCGAAGAGTCAACTGGGTGTCAGGAGGAAGGGCGTCAGGTCAAGTCCGAGCCATTGAGCCCCGGGGGGGGGCAGGGGGGGGGTTGGACTCAAGCCAGGGACTTTTGACCAGCTGCTCCAGAGGGAGCCATCTTGGATCTCTAAGCCAACATCCTATATACGTGAAGCGAGCCGGCTTCAGTTCAGTCGGCAAGGGAGTTCCCGCTAGGACAAAAGGTTGGGGGCTCAATCCTTTGTTCCCTCGGGGAGATCACGCATTCAGGAAAAGCTCCTGAACTGTGAATGTTGCGTGTTTTAAAGTGTTGTTTTGTCTATTTATCCCCTTCCCTTGTTTATTGTAAGCCACCCGGAGTCCTTCGGGAGTGGGCGGCATACAAGACCAATAAACTCAAACTCAACTCAAACTCAACTCAAACTCAACTCAAACTCAACTCAAACTCAACTCAAACTCAACTCAAACTCAACTCAAACTCAACTCAAACTCAACTCAAACTCAACTCAAACTCAACTCAAACTCAACTCAAACTCAACTCAACTCCTGTGACTGGGCCGAGCTGACCCGGGCGCATCTGTGGGATGGACTGAACCAGTCTGGCCTCCGTGAAACCTCCTCTGCCCGCAAATCAGGAGCCATTAGCCGAAGTGAGGAATAGCAGAATCAGCTGGAGGCTTCAGGAGAACAGAGAGGGCACCACAATAAGGAGAACCAGCATTACGAGGGCTGGAAGAAGCAAGCTGGACACAAGGATGGGTGTTCAAGGGAGGACTTGGCTCTTCTCCTGAAGCGACCCTTCTTTGTTCCAGAAAAGGCGATGGAATCCGTGGAAGCCCACTGAATAAATTCCTCCCTCGGCTGTAAAGCTTTGTCTTCTCCTTTAAGAGCACACTGGCATAGTTACAAATCAACGAACAGCCTCAAAGCTCTCTACGGCCATTGGGATCTAGGGCTCCTGCTGCTGCTCCCTGCCTGGGTCCTGGGTTTTCCCCACAGAAAGGCCCTCTTCTGGGCCACCTTAGGTCCAGGGGTTCCACCACAAATGCGCGAACAAAAGCGCGCCTGACTAAACCGCACCGACAAAACCGCGCGACGAATGAGCCCTGAAGCGTGCCAACAGAAGCGCGCCAACAGAAGCACGCTGTAACGTAACCCTAACCCTAACCCTAACCCTTACCTTAAGTTAAATCGCGCTTCTGTCGGCGCGCTTTTGACATCGCGGTTTTAGCGCCGCGGTTTTGTCGGCACGCTTATGACGTTAGCGCTTTTGTCGGGTCACGAGGTCCAGGGGGCAGGGGGCTCTCCATCTTTTCCTGAGCTCAGCCCTCTCTGTCCCCTGCTCTGCCTCCTATGCCAGGGGAGGGGGGCACCCAGGTGACCCGAAGGAAGCTCCGCCATTGTCCTGTGAACGGCTTCTCAGGTCCAAGGTTCGGATCCAGGGTATGAATGGGCTCCTGGGGGGGCCAGGCTCAGCTCCTTGAAGGAACTCGGGAGTTCTGGAATCGCCCTGTAAGCACCATCATAGAATCCAAGCTCTGATCAGATCGGGAGGCCTAACTGATGCCCCCCCCCCAGCATCTGTTGGAAGCTCCCTAAGGAAGAGCTCACCCCTCGGCCTGTGGCCATCTCTTCACCTGGCTACCAACCCTTCCTAGGTTCAACTCTCTTCCTTGCAGTCTTGACTCCTGGCTTCCGGCCTCAGGGCAAGAGAGAAGAACTTCAGATGCCCTTTCTTCTGCGGGCTAAGCCTTCCTCTTCGGCCTTGGTTGCTGGGCCGTCTTGGAAGTCCCCCCCTGCAGGTGCTCCCATTGGCCACCTCCCTTCTGCCCAGCCATGTTCGGTCAAGGCAGGAAAGGGGAGCCCTTGGAGCTGAAAGAGGAGGCTCTGCCCTCCTTCCTCATCTCGGGGGGGGGCTGGGAATGTCCACACTCGTAGCCTGAAGCCCTCAGCCTGGATGCTGCCTGCAGAGTCCAGAGGAGGGGCTTGAGATGCTGCCAGGGCATCTTCGTCTCTTCCTCCCCGGCTCCATTTGGCAGACAAGAGGGATGGGCAGGGAGAGTGCCAGTTCTTGCAATCAGCAATAGCAATAGCAGTTAGACTTATATACCGCTTCATAGGGCTTTCAGCCCTCTCTAAGCGGTTTACAGAGTCAGCATATTGCCCCCAACAACAATCCGGGTCCTCATTTCACCCACCTCGGAAGGATGGAAGGCTGAGTCAACCTTGAGCCAGTGAGATTTGAACCGCCGAACTGCAGATAACAGTCAGCTGTAGTGGCCTGCAGTACTGCACTCTAACCACTGAGCCACCTCGGCTCTATAGACCAGTGTTTTTCAACCACTGTGCCGTGGCACACTAGTGTGCCGTGACATAGTGTAAGGTGTGCCGTGGGAAAAACACTTTATATATAGTCAATATAGGCACAGAGTTAAATTTTTTTTAACATTTTCTAATGGTGGTGTGCCTCGTGATTTTTTTCATGAAAAAAGTGTGCATTTGCACAAAAAAGGTTGAAAAACACTGCTATAGACATCCCAGAAGCCCCCAGGTCTCTTTGTGAGATGGGCAGGGAAAGGCTGGGTCAGCAGAGGGGGAAGGGATCAGCAGCTGCTCCCAGGAACCCCGGAGGACCATAACGTCACCCAACCCCATTGGAAAGCCATTTCAAAGGCATCTTCCACACACCTCCCCCTGCATCTTTGCTATTAACCCCTCGCCCTCATACAAAATTATAACATTTTGACCTGCAATACAAGCTGCTTATTCCCCTTGCGTGGAAGTTGGCAGAATCCTGTTCTCGGCCTCTCTCTAAGCCCCCAGGGCATCCCCCAGCCTTAAGATCGGGTTGCTCCTTGCCTTGCCTTCCTTCATTTCTCCAGCTGTGTGGATAGAAGTGTACACAACCTTCTAAGGGAGCCCCACACCCCACCACGCAACTGTATAAAAGCACAGTGTGATGTTGGCAGTGTTGTCTCTCTGCCTCAGCCACACACTGGGTCACTGTTTCCTTGAAGCTCCACTCCAATTCCAAAAGGTCTCTCCTGGCCAGTCGGGGCCCGCTCTCCCCCACACCCCACTCCCGTTTGATTGGTCCTCCCTAAAGGATTTGGGGCTGCCAATCGGTTCAGTTCCCTGCTTGCTGTTGAAGGTCCCCAGGATTCATGCAACTCCTGGGAGGCCCAGCTGTTGACATAAGGGGGCCTGGGTAGGAGAGCCCCCCCCCTATCCAACCGAGTCAAGGGAAGCCTGAAGCCACAGGCAGAAAATCCCCGCCTGTTTTCCCCCTCATTCAGTCAGTGAACCTCTGAGCAGCTGCCCTTGTGTGCTGTGCTCAGCCGGCCGAATTCTCTCCTTGAGTCCTGGATGAAGTGGCGCATGAGCCCAGCCTGAGTGGTTTATGGCCCAAAGTCTTGTGCCGCCAAAGAGGACGACAAGACAATTCAGAAACCAGCTGAAACACCCACTGTGGAAAGTCATGCGCGCCCTCTCCCCACCCCCACCCCGTCTTCTCCCACGCGCTGCTTTGTTCTCTCCTAGATGCTTCCCAGCACCTGCCTTTCTGAACAGAGACCCCCCCCCCCGGGGGCTGATTGCCTTGTTTCCTGGATCTCCTTAATTTGTACGTTTTCTATTGGTCACTTTAGTCTGGTGTAGTTCAGTCCGCAGGGTCAGGGTGTTCGGCAAATACCGATGCCCTGTGACACGACCCTTTAAATGCGTGAAGAAATTCATATCGGCTCACTTCAGGGGTTCCACCACAAAACCGCGGTAGACAAAAGCGCGCTTGACGAAAGCGCGTACGTGACGTCATCACAGCGCGACGAAAACATCACGCTGTGAGCGGTAAATTTAAAATTAAAGCGAAAACCTTACCCTAACCCCCCCAAACCTAACCCTAAACCTAACCCTAAACCTAACCCTAAACCTAACCCTTAACCTAACGCTAAACCTAACGCTAACCCTTAACCTAACGCTAAACCTAACCCTAACGCTTAACATAACCCTAACCCTAACCCTAACCCTTAACCTAACCCTAACCCTAACCCTTACCTTTATGTGAATCGGCTTGCTTTAATTTTATTTTAATTTCAATTTAATTTATTTTTAATTTTTTTCATCGCGCTGCTGATGACGTCAGGTACGCGCTTTCGTCGAGCGCGGTTTTGTCTACCGCGGTTTTGACGGGTCACGCACTTCAGGTACAGCACTGTCGGCAAGGGCTCTTTTCTCAAAGCTGCTAAGATGTAGGTAACATATCTTGGCTTGTTACAGACCTTGGGTTGCCTAGGATAACATGAGCATGTTTGGAGTCCAAGTGGGCTCGGGTGCACAAGCGACAATGGACTCAATTTGGGCCTGTGACCCGGATGCCACTAAGGCTGGTCATCTGGGTACTTGAGAGACCGCCTGCTGCCAATTACCTCCAACAGGCCTATTAGATCCCACAGACTAGGCCTCCTCCAAATTCCATCTACTGGCCAATGCGATTTGCTACCACCCGGAGGACGGCCTTCTCTGTGGCTGCTCCGGCCCCTCTGGAACGAGCTCCCCGTGGAGATTCGGACCCTCACCACCCTCCAGGCTTTCCGCAAAGCCCTTAACACCTGGCTGTTCCGACGTCCCTGGGGCTGACGAATTCCCGTCCCCACTCGAATTGTGTGGTTGTTGATTGTTTTTAAATTGTTGTGGTTGTTTGTCTGTTGTTTTCCTCTTGTTTGTATTCCCCCTCCCTATTTTGGTTTGTGAGCCGCCCTGAGTCCCTCTGGGAATAGGGCGGCATAGAAATGCAATAAATCAAATCAAATCTAGTCTATGCTTCCTGTATGTTTCTCACCAGGGCCATGGAAAGCCTCACTGAAGCCACCATGGGCAACAGAAGCCAACATTGGTGGGCCCATTGGGAGAAGCCCTCGGAAGACTCGGGATGGAAGGAGGGGGTGAATGGCGAAGGAAAAGAAAGGGATGTGGGTCTGCGAAATGGGGAGGAAAAGGGGGACGAGAGTTCAACGCAGCCAAAAGTCCGCGATGTGACCTTATGAAGCAATGAAGAGATGATGCAGGGTATTTAGACCAGAAGGGCTGAACGTGTCGGAAAGGAGGAAGTGAGGTTATGTACGGTATGTTGTGAGTGCGTATGTGTCTATTTTCATACTCGCCCACAACACACATAACGCCCTTGAATCGGTTAGAGTTATGCTTCAGTTAATGCTGATCACAGAAGAACCTGAAATTAATTTGGGGGGAAATTGAGTAACATCCTGAGTTAATCTGGAAGAATTTTCTCCTAGGGGGCTGGAGTGGGTGGGTGGGGGGAGCCAAGGGTACAAGAGCGGGCGAGGGGAGGGCAGGGGCTGCTTGGGGAAAGAGCCGAGGTGGTGCAGTGGTTAGGGTGCAGTACTGCAGGCCACTTTAGCTGACTGTGATCTGCAGTTTGGCGGTTCAAATCTCACCGGCTCAAGGTTGACTCAGCCTTCCATCCTTCCGAGGTGGGTGAAATGAGGACCCGGACTGTGGGGGCAAGTTGCTGACTCAATTTGCTAAAAAAAATTTGTAAACCGCTTAGAGAGGGCTGAAAGCCCTATGAAGCGGTATATAAGTCTAATAAATAAATAATAAAATAATAAAGTCTGTTTCAGGTAGGAAAGCACAGCCGCCACCAAGCAAAGGAATATCTGGAAGCACAACAGATTCAGGCAGTTTTTGAGCAAAGTCTGAGAGATTAGTGAGGTACTGAAGGGCAACCAGGGGTTCTTGAGAAACCGCTGGAACAGCTGCCAGAAGGAAAACTATTGCTGGGTGGACTCTCCCAACAGGGCGATGGGGAAGTTGGATGTTGGGTTGCTGGGTTAAGAGTGGAAAGGCCCCAGATGCAGGTAACAAAGTTGTGGTGGTGGGAAATGAGCCGGGGTGGCGCAGTGGTTAAATGCAGCACTGCAGGCTACTTCAGCTGACTGCAGTTCTGCAGTTCAGCTGTTCAAATCTCACCGGCTCAGGGTTGACTCAGCCTTCCGTCCTTCCGAGGTGGGTGAAATGAGGACCCGGATTGTTGTTGGGGGCGATATGCTGACTCTGTAAACCACTTAGAGAGGGCTGAAAGCCTTATGAAGCGGTATATAAGTCTAACTGCTATTGCTATTGCTATTGCTATTGTTATCTGCAGTTCAGCGGTTCTAATCTCACCGGCTCAGGGTTGACTCAGCCTTCCATCCTTCCAAGGTGGGTGAAATGAGGACCCAGATTGTTGTTGGGGGTGATATGCTGACTCTGTAAACCGCTTAGAGAGGTTTACTATGAAGCGGTATATAAGTCTAACTGCTATTGCTATTATTGCTAAACGGGAAGGAGGCGGTTAGGTGGCTAAGTTAACTTTGTGAGTTTTCTGTAATTCTATAATTCTATAATTGCAGCATTGCAATCTAGGCTTCTTTTCCCCATATTCCACCAAAGCCCACTCCTGTCTCTGGACAACCCACACCACAGGGTTGTTGTTGTGCGGGGGAAATGGGAAGGTGTGTCGGATATCTTCACCATTTTGAGTTATTCCTAAAAACAATGAAGCTGGGATTTTAATCACCAGTTCCCTGGTCCTTCCTGCAGACGGCTTCTGCTGCCAGCATCTCCCGGCGGCTCCGGACTCTGCCGGTCCCCTCGTCCGCAGATCCACCTTGTGGAAGTTCCCTATTTCTGATGGAAGGCGGCGCCTATGGGAGAGCCTGAAAGCCGCCTCGGCCCTCCGGAGCCGCAGGGGCCACCAACCGCGCCTCCCTGCTCCCCCTCCCCATCCTTTCGGGAGCATTATAACCCCAACGTCCGTCGGGGCCCTCGCCAGTCTGCAGCGTCTACGGACCCGACCGCCACCCGGCCCGGAGCCTCTGGGACGCTCCGCTGGCCCGCCAAGCTGGCCTCCAAATCCGCCGCCGCCAGCCGAGCCCGTCCGGGCCTCCTCCCGGAAAGATGGAGTCGGTGGCGCAGGCAGGCAGGCAGGCAGGCCGTGGCGGCTGCCAGGTTTCCCCCCAGGCCGTCCCCGGCGGCTCCCTGCCCGCCCCAATGACAAAGCAGCTCCGCGGCCGCCAAGATGGAGGGGCGCAGCTGCAGCAGGCAGACCGATCGATCGGTGCCTCCGGGGCCGGGCGGAGACGCGCAGGGAAGAGCTGGCGCCGTCCAGCTGTTGGCTGCCCGGCCCCTCCCTGCGCCCGGCCTCGCCCCCGGAACGCCCGCGCCCCGTCGGAGGAAGGTCCGGGCGTCGGGCAGGAGGACTTGCGCCTGCCCAAGTCAGCCCTGCGGCTGGCACGGAGGTCGAGCTCTCCGCGGGAGGAGAAAGGGCGAGCCCCGCCCGCGATCGCGCCGCGCTCCGGGCGCGGGGCTGGGCAAGTCATCGCCGCCGGTGCCGCCCCCGTCCCGTCGTCCCGGCTCTCACCTCGCCCGTTGGCTCGGATGAACTGGACGGCGGCGTCCGGGCCCCCCGCTTCGTCGCCGGCGGCGCTGCCGTTGTCTCGGGGCGCGTAGATGTGGTAGCCGACGACCAGGCTGGCGCGGCGCAGCTCCTCGTAGACGCCCTCGATGGTGAAGTAGAAGGGCCGGTCGTCGGTCTTGCGGTCCACGTAGAGCAGAGCGGCGCGCGAACTCCAGTTGAAGTGCCCGTGCAGGTGGGCCACGAAGGCGCCCAGCTTGGGGGCGGTGGGGCCGACGCGCACCATGGTGCTAAAGTGCTCCTGCTTGCGGCTGAAGTCGGCGGCCACGGCGCCGGCGGTGAGCAGCGGGAGGCTCCAGTGCGAGGCGAAGCGGCCCACGGCGGCCGCCGGGTACACGCAGCCGGGCCCCAGCAGCACGTCCGGGTTGTGGTAAAGCTTCAGGTCCACGGCCTTCAGCGGCGCCACCGACTCGGAGCAGGCGCCGTTCAACTCGGACGTGGCGTTCACCTTCCGCACCACCAGCCCGGCGGTCCGTAGCGCCGGCTCCAGCGCCTCCAGGGCCAGGTCCACGGCGGGGCCCACGCGCGGCAGCGCCCACGGGTAGCTGGGGTTGTCCTTGGGCAGCACCATGGCCACTGTCAGGACGGTCGCGGCCGGCGCGCTACCGTTGCCCACGGGCGCCGGGGAAGCGGCGGCCGCGAGAGGAGCCCAGGCGGCCAGCAGCAGCAGCAGCAACGGGGGCAGCGAGGCCATGGGGGCGGCGGAAGGAATGCGCTCGGCCGCCCGCTCGGCTCGACTCGGCTCCGCCGCCGCCGGATCCCTCTGCGGGGCGGTCTGTCCCGCGTCCTCCCCCCCCCCGAGGGGCCGCCCCAGCCGCCCACCCTCCCTCCCTCCGGATGCGTTGGCCACGCCAGGAGGAGAGGTGGGCGGGCAGCGCCCCCTGGCGCCTCCCTTGGCTTCCTCGGGTACCAGCAGCCCGGGCGAGATGGGCCGTCCGTTGCTTTTTCGGCCGCCCACGGTTCCGCAGAGGCGCCGCGCTGCAGGGAAGATCCTGGGGCTTCGGCCGCACTCGTGCCGGGGCCGGCAGTGGATCCTTTCGCCCCCTCTCTGCCCCGAGAGGCTCCCCGTCCAGATTTGGCCCCATTGCAGGGCGGTCGCCACCCCCGCTGGCCGGGGAAGGTGGGCAGCAGCGAGCGCCCCACCGCAGCACCGCGAGCGGGATAGCAATAGCAATAGCAGTTCGACTTATATACCGCTTCATAGGGCTTTCAGCCCTCTCTAAGCGGTTTACAGAGTCAGCATATCGCCCCCAACAACAATCCGGGTCCTCATTTTACCCACCTCGGAAGGATGGAAGGCTGAGTCAACCTTGAGCCTGGTGGGATTTGAACAGCCGAACTGCAGAACTGCAGTCAGCTGAAGTAAACTGCAGTACTGCATTTAACCACTGCGCCACCTCGGATCAGAGGCCGGCCGCTGGAGGCCTCGGCGGAGCGGCGGAAAGCGTGCAAGCAGCTCCTGTCCCGCCAGGGGAGGAAGGCGGACCCTCCCGAAAGGTGCCAAGAGGGGCCGTGGAGGGAAACGGCGCTCCCCGTCAGAGTCCGGAGGCTGCGTGCCATCGGGAGTCGGTCTCGGAGGGAGCCGGGCCACTCCTTCTGCCAGGGGCCCGTCCTACTCCCAGCCCTGGGAAGGTTAGGTGCAAAGCCCTGGAGGGCTCCGGTGGAGGAAAGGTGGCCCTAAAGGACCTTGGTGGAGATTTTCTGGAGCAGGGGAGCAGATGCCACGGTGGGGTTTCCACCCAAGAAGAGAGACACAACATCTAGACACGCCCACCACCCCAAGCCTCTGAAACAGCTTCCGATGAGATTAGCCTTCCCAACTCCCCTAGCCTAAGGGCCCGGCTCAGCTGGAATTAGCTGGCACCTGGCTGGAGGCTCTGCCACCTATCTTACCCAGCCGGCCATCCCAAGGAGGCCAATTGGGCAGCTCTGGGCACCTGGAGAAACAGCAGATCTGGGACAGTCCCAGAATGTGGACATCCCCCAGCCAGTCTGTTGTTGGGACCTAAGCCCTCTGTAGGAAGGTACCTCAGACCCGGAACTCGGCTCACTGTGCCAGGGAAAAGCTGAGTAGGCAAATGAGCAGATTCTACACTCCAGAGCACACACACCCGGCCCCCATTAGAGACAGGGGAAGGGCTGAACTTCCACTGTTTTATAGGTCTTGAAGGAAGTTGGCAACCCCTGGCAGAGAGGGAACAGCACCCAGATCACTGTCTTGAGCATTTGGCTGCCTGGCCTCCAGGCAGATGGTAGTGGCTGGCCTCCCAGAATAAGCAGATTGGGCAAAGGATGGTTGTCGAATCAATCAGCTGGCAGCCGTCAGGTGTCCAGCCCCCAGGAGGACTTTCCTGTTGGGAGCACAAAAAGATCTCGGCAGGCTTTTGTGTCTCCCACCTCTGGACCCAGCCCCTTCTGGACCTGCACTGCAGGCCTTGGGATCAATCCGCTCCATTTGGGCAAGGTAGCCTTTCCCACGTCCTCTGGGTATGACAAATGGGGTCTTGGAGACCCTCTAGTCTAGTGTTTCTCAACCTTGGCTACTTGAAGATGTCTGGACTTCAACTCCCAGAATTCCCCAGCCAGCGAATGCTGGCTGGGGAATTCTGGGAGTTGAAGTCCAGACATCTTCAAGTGGCCAAGGTGGAGAAACACTGCTCTAGTCCAGTGGTTCCCAAACTTGGCAACTTTAAGACTTGTGGAGTTCAACTCCCAGAGTTCTCCAGCCAGAAGAGCTAGCTGGAGAATTCTGGGAGTTGGAAGTCCAGACATCTTCAAGTGGCCAAGGTTGAGAAACACTGCTCTAGTCCAGTGGTTCCCAAACTTGGCAACTTTAAGACTTGTGGACATCAACTCCCAGAGTTCTCCAGCCAGAAGAGCTAGCTGGAGAATTCTGGGAGTTGAAGTCCAGACATCTTCAAGTGGCCAAGGTTGAGAAACACTGCTCTAGTCCAGTGGTTCCCAAACTTGGCAACTTTAAGACTTGTGGACTTCAACTCCCAGAGTTCTCCAGCCAGAAGAGCTAGCTGGAGAATTCTGGGAGTTGAAGTCCACAAGTCTTAAAAGTTGCCAAGTTTGGGAACCACTGCTCTAGTCCAGCGCAGTAATGGCTCCACCTCAACATCTCCCGGGACGGATCCTCTCTTGGCTGCTGGGGTGGGGGGGGGGTGTCGTTTCCACAGCTTTTCTCTTGAGTCCTGCTTCCTGCCCCACCTTGCCAGTGTTCTTCCTAAAATGCCAATGGTGCCCAGAATAGTTTGGATAGAGGAGAAATGTGAATCCTAAGAGATGGAATGGACCTCAGAGGCCATCTCATTCATTCCTGTAGAGGGCTATCCGGCCTCTCTTTGGAGATCTCGAATCAAGCAGGATGTGCTGCCACGGGTGGAAGCCACTGCCTCCCTGTCTTCCAATACTATCAGAAGGCTTCAGGCGCCGATTACCCTATCTGGAGCCCTGGCACAGGCCCCCGCCTGGCTCCTACAGAAGGGACTGCCTGTCTCCCATGGTTTCTGCCTGCCTGGGTTGTTAGGTGGGACTGGGACGCTGCCCGTCCCATCCATAAAGCGGCCATTGCTGGGATCCAGGAAGGGGCCTTTCCTGCTACTCTCAAATGGTCCCAACCCCCCTCTTCTCCAGAGAAGCCCTTAAGTTCATTTTTTTCTCCCCAAGCTTTGGGCTAGGACAGGGAGCAGCTGTGGCAGGATATAGTGGTGGTAGAGAATGTGCAATTTTCCTTCTGAATTAAGCACCCTCTTTGCTGAGTGATTGGTTTTCCTTTCTTGTGTTCATTTCAGAGGTGGGTTCCTACCAGTTCGCACCTATTCGGTAGAACCGGTTCATCAAATCTACCAAACCGGTTAGAAGAGGTTCCACCAGTGGACCCGGAAAGCAGGCCACACCTACAGAAGAGGTTCCAAATTTTTTTGAAACCCACCACTGGTCCTTGGATATGATTATTCTACACTATCATGCTCCTATTTATAAAACTCAGTGCCTCTGTGAAAGGTAAGGATGACTCCTGCGTTTGTGGTGCAATCAGAACATTGCGTGTGTTGAAGTTGTTTTAACGCAAACCAAAGATGCCTTTTAAAAAAAAAGTTTACACCATATTCTTATGCATGCCAGTGCTGTGTGTGAGGTGATTTAAGGTGGTTCTGACAAGTGTCATCGGCATCTTCATATCCGGTCACATGGGCGGCCAGCCACTTCCACAAAGGAGGCCACACCCACAGAGTAGGTTCGAACAATTTTTGAAACCCAACACTGGTTCATTTCTACTGTTAGTCAGTCATCTGGAATCAGGGAGCCTCATAAACATCTTCCATAAATGTTAATAAATAAATAAGCTCCTCCTTCCTTAGGTTTGACGTTGACGGACTGGTCCTGCTCTCTGGGCCGAGAGAATCATACCATATCCAGGCCCTTGGAACTGTTCCTCATTTGGCTCCGCTTCTCCTTCTGAACTCATCCCAAGTTCTCTCCTTTCCTTTTAGACTTGGGATAACCAGAGCTCAGCAGGCAGTCCACCATTCCGAGGGAAACTTCTCTATTGAAAGCAGACACACCCCAGGGCTGTCTACTGGTCTAGAAACTCTTTGAAACAAGAGTTTCAGAGAGTTTCCCCAACTCTGCCCCTGGACAGCCTGGCTGGGCAGGGAGATGGGACATTTTGGTCGCCACATTACAAAAAAACAAATATTGAGATTTTGGAAAAAGTGCAGAGAAGAGCAACTAAGATGATTAAAGGCCTGGAGATTAAAACGTGAAGAAGGGCTGCAGGATTTTGGGTTTTGGCTAAGAAAAGAAGGACTACGGCAGTGTTTCTCAACCTTGGCAACTTGAAGACGTCTGCATTCGCTGGCTGGGGAATTCTGGGAGTTGAAGTCCGGACATCTTCAAGTTGCCAAAGTTGAGAAACACTGGTTTAACATCTTATTATAAATGACATTTTTCTGTTGTGGAATCCAAAGGCAGAAGCCTAAGACAGCAATCAAGGCTCTCTACGGTGTTGGCTGAAGGGCCTTCCCTCCTGGAAGGGGTCTCCTCTCCTTTCCCCCTCCTCCTCCTCCTCCTCCTCCTCCTTCCCGGCATCATATTCTCCTGTATCAATCCGAGTGCCCCCCTCTCTCTGCCGAGAGGGCCTGATAAAGGCTGCAGGGAGCCTCCACCATTTGCTCCTCGCTCCCTGCCCTCCTATCTACAGAGAACAATCCTTTGAGCTAGGAGAAATATTTGCACCTGGAGTTTCAGGGGCTGCAAGGGGGGAAAAGTCCCTGATTAAAAACACACACACAATGGGCCGCTGTGAGTTGGGAGGTTGCAAGGCTGCATTCCTTCCCTCCCCGTTTATCTGAAACGGCCCCATTCACCTGAAAAGTCATTCCTCCTCCCCTGCACCCCCCTCCTTTGGACTACTTCTGGGAAGGCAAAAGGGGGTGCCCGAGAGGCTCAGCCTTTCCCTCTTCTGGAAACTATGACTGAGAAAAACTACCAGCCGTTGGCCAAAGTCCCAGGAGGATGCCAGCCAGAAGATTCAGGCCTCCTCCTTAAGTTCCACAAGCAACCCCTTCCGGGGAAAAGGGCGGCATAGAAATATAATCAATCAATCAATCAATCCGGGTAACGAAGAGGGAAGCCAAGGCTACGGGCACCGGGGCTTCTGCCCTAAATGTTGCTGAAGGCCTTGCCTACCCTGGTAACGGGAGGTTTGGAAACCAGCCCCTAACCTCCCCCCTCTTCTTCCTTCACTCACTGTGCCAGACCCCTTAACTCCCCTCCAACCCCTCCGGGCCTTTCCTTGCAAGGGATTGGGGCCGGGGGGGGGGGTTAGTCTTTAAGCCCCAGAGAAGAATTCCAGAGGAAGTAAATCAGGGCTGACCAGAGGGGGCTGATGAGAGGAAGTGGGGGATGGGACTGGACTTGGACTTAACCTTCGTAAATGTCAACGACCATAAGGCAGTGACCGTTGCATTGTGAAGGCCGGGGGCAGGACGTCACGGATTACAGCACGCCATTGGTCCCGATTTAGGGCGGCTTGTTGGGCATCGGTTATCGAGAAATGGAGTGGTTGAAGATGGTGAGCCACTTGGGATATCCACGTTTTCTTTGGGGCATTTCGTGCGATTTTCCACCCATCCGGTCGCAGCGAGTTAATCGATCGGTAAGGTAATCGGCTATTGTCCATACGGCAAACGTGTCCAAACCATCTAAGTCGTTGTCTTCTTAGGTAAAGTTCGATTGTAGTTTGGTTTTTACACAGCTGCAATACCGTTTCGTTTTTCCATCGGTCCCGTAGAGTTATGTGCAGAATGTTCCGCCAGAAGCCTCGCCGAGAGATGGAGAAGATGGAAGGGCCACCTTATCCGTCAAGGAGCATTGCAGGAAGAGAGTGAGGGTCCTCAGCAGCGTTGACGTGTCTCTTGGCTCCGGCCTGCAGTGGGAGGAGACCTCCCCGGGGCTCACCTGACATGCAGCCCACCCCAAGGAGAGGAGGGGCTCCCCGGCTGCACTGAAAAGGTTGCCTCTGAATGGCATCCCCTCCAGATGCTGAGAAGATTTAGTTTAGTTTAGCTTAATGAAATTTGTATGCCGCCCACTCCCATTGGGACTCTGGGTGGCTCACACAGGCAAGATAAAAGCATTTAAAAATTTTTTTAAAATAAGAAATACAATATTAAAATTAACACAACATCCATTCTGTCCAAGAGGGGCTGGATATTAATCAACAGCCCCAGGCCTGCCGGAACAGCCAGGTCTTGGTGGCTTTACGGAAGGCCGGGAGAATGGTGAGGGTCCGGATCTCTACGGGTAAGAGACCGACAACAGGAGATAATGGAGCAGGAAGGAGATATAAGAGCCGAGGTGGCGCGGTGGTTAAATGCAGCACTGCAGGCTACTTCAGCTGACTGCTAGATCAGCAGTTCAGCGGTTCTAATCTCACCGGCTCAGGGTTGACTCAGCCTTCCATCCTTCCGAGGTGGGTAAAATGAGGACCCGGATTGTTGTTGGGGGCGATATGCTGACTCTGTAAACCGCTTAGAGAGGGCTGAAAGCCCTACGAAGCGGTATAGAAGTCTACTGCTATATTGCTATATAGGAGGGGGTGCTATTGCGGATGGGATGGGGTTTTCTCAGGCACAGAAGTTCCGGATGCAGGGAGTGATTGGTCAGGGTTATGGAGGAAGCCTTGGCGGCCCTTATGGATGATCTCTGAAGGGCCCGTGACCATCCTGGCCCTCTTGGATCTCTCAGGGGCTTTTACTGCCACCACACGGGGTACCTGTGTCAGCCCAAAGGCTTAGGCTCCGCATTAAAGGTACTTAAAAAAAAGATTGGCAGGACCTTGCAAGTTTGACTCTCCTTCCTCTCCTCCCTCTCTTCTTCTCCTCTGGAGCAGGGGAGCCTCTTTCCCAGATGTTTATTGATGCCTTCCTGCTTGTTTAGGCTCCCCTCCCTATTGCTCTGAAGGAGCGACCCCCCCTCCCTTCATCCAGGCCTTCTTGGCCTGCCCTCTCTACAGCCCCCCTCACTCGGGACACTCGGCTCCCCAGTAGAGGAAGGGAAGCTGCACCCCCTCCCTCCCTTGGCTTCCACCTTTCCCTTTTTCCTTCCTCTGCCCAACCCTGCCAAGCCCCCCCCCCCCCCAGCCTCCCATCATCCCCTGCAGGGGAAGGCAGAAGAGCGGAAGTGGTCCTGCTTCCTTGCTCCAAGCCCAGCTTGGGGAGACGGAGCATCTTGACCCAGGAAGGTGGAGCTGCTTGGAGGTTGAGAGATGGACGAAAGGAAGAGGGGCAGCCATGGTGCCTCTCGCTGGGAGGGCACCTCATCCCTTCTTTCTGCCCCGAAAGCAAGCAGAGAAGTCAAGAGTTGTGGAAATCAAAGCAAGCCAAGAAATGTCATCACCATCCATGTGCTCTACATGGGGCTGCCCTTGAAGAGCATTCGGTGACTTCAGCTAGTCCAGAATGCGGCCGTGCGAGCGATTGTGGGTGCACCTCGCTTCACCCACGTAACACCTATCCTCCGCGAGCTGCACTGGCTGCCTGTCAATCTCCGGGTGCGCTTCAAGGTGCTACTTGTCACCTATAAATCTCTCCATGGTAGTGGGCCTGGGTACTTGAGAGACCGCCTACTGCCAATTACCTCCACTAGACCGATCCAATCGCATCGATTAGGCCTCCTCCGAATTCCATCTTCCAGCCAGTGCAGACTGGCAACTACCCGGAGGAGAGCCTTCTCGGTGGCTGCTCCGACCCTCTGGAACGAACTCCCCGTGGAGATTCGGACCTTCGCCACCCTCCAATCCTTCCGCGCCGCTTTAAAGATCTGGCTGTCCCAGCTGGCCTGGGGTTAAGATTTTAACCCCACCCGAATTGTGTGACTGTTGTGCCTTCTTTTAATATGTTGTCTTGTCTCCATGTTTGGAATACTGTTTGTCTTGCCCCCCCACCCTTCTGAATTGTGAGCCGCCCTGAGTCCCCCCAGGGAAAAGGGCGGCATACAAATAAAGGAAAACGAAACAAATCCTCATTGTTCCCCCAAAACAGGCCCTGGGCACCTTCGGTCGCCTCCACAGAGGTGAGGGGCCAGCAAGACACAACTCCACAGAGTCCCTTCCGTTTATTGAGTGGTTGTTCAATTAAATACACAAGGAAAAGTCACACTTGTACTAGAGTTTCTTTCTTTAAAAGGTAACACGAAGACTTAATTGAGTAATTGAAAAGCCAAACTCTTCACTCATCTAGGAGATCTGGGCAGGAGGTGTGAAGGGCTCGGCTGTCCTTGGAGAAGCACATGGGGCTCCCCACAAGGCAGAAGGGGCCCCAAACCTGCCCCCCAGGGCTACTCCATGAAGCACAGCCCACATGGCCATCCTGGGGGGGGGGAGGGGCCCTTGCCTCCCCCAGTGGCCCTTTGTTTTCAGATGGGGGAGGGGATGGAGAGCCATGATTAGTAACCTCCAGGACCAGCAGCCCAGTGGGGAAGGGTCCGGGAGGGGCAACGGCCTGACTGAACCGCTTTCCCTCGAGACGCCCAAAATGAACCAAGCAGACCCCCCCACCCCACTCCCAAATGCCAAAGAAACCTCCAGGAGGAATAGGAGAAAGGGAAAGGCAGAGGAAGAATGGGAGGGAATGTAAGAGTAGGAAAGAGGGGAGGAATGGGAAGAAGAGGGGAAGGGTAAAGGGGAGGAAGGGGAAGGAGAGAAGGGAAAGGAGAGGAGGGAGGAAGGAAGGAGAGAAGAAAGAGAAGAAAGGGGGTAGGAAGGAGGGAGGGAAGGAGGGAGGGAAGCAAGGAGGGAAGGAAGGAGGGAAGGAAGGAAGGAGAGAAGGAGAGAAGAAAGGAGGGAAGGAAGGAGGAAAGGAAGGGGGAAATAAAGGAGAGAAGGAGAAAAGAAAGGAGGGAGGGAAGGAAGGAAGGATAACAATTAAACAATTGTAGTCAAATGAAAATGGAGGTATGATGATGGTAATATGTATAAATATCTGAGTTAAAATACTTGAGTTAATATGAATTATGCTTGATGACTGTGGAAGAGATGCACGAAAGCCTTTTGAAACCAACTGATACACTTTCTACAGTATGTAAAAAAGGAAGATTTTATGTGTTGTGTTTCTTTTGAAAAAAAAATAAAATAAAATAAAAGGAAAGAAACCTCCAGAGTAGCAGGAACTGAAACCCACCAAGACCCGGAGGGGGGTGGGGGTGGGCTCGTCTACCAGCTGAAGCCCCCCAAGGGAGGAATGGAGCCCACCACAGCCCCACTGGAGTCCTGCCCACCAGACCCACGGGGGCTCCGGGGCCTACCCTAGTGAATGGGCCCTTTCTCTCCCGTCCCCTGCACTCTTTCCCTCCCCCACGTCTAGCCTGCAGCTCTCCTTCCCCGCACTACTGGGAACCGCGGGGGTCGCCCTCCAGCACTGCTCCTCAGTCCCAGTTCCCAGGTGGGTGGCAGGAGAGGAGGGGGGCGGCCAGGGACTGCGCAGGGCTCCTGCTCCGAGAGTGGGGCTTCCGGGTGGAAGGGCAAGGCTCCTCCTCCTCCTCCCGGCAGGCCTGCAAAGAGGGTGGGCCTCCCGCCTACTCCTCTGCATCCCGGGGCAGTGGGGGCATCGCCATGGGCACACAGAGGGGCCGGGAGTTGGTGACAGACACGAAACAGGCCTCTGGGTAGGGCGGAAGAGCCGAAAAGGGTCCCCTCCCCTTTCAGCCTTGGCGCTGTTTCATAAGGCACGGAGGGAGGGAGGGAGGGCGAGGCCTTCACTGGGTCTCCATGGGGAGGGGAAACGCTCCAGCCAGGACGGGCTGGGTCTTGCCATCCATGGCCTGCCCACAGCCTGGCACTCCGCAGGTCAGAGTCCTCGGGCTCCAGGCAGTGTCCGGAGGAGTCTTCCGGGGCCCCCAGCTCCTCTCCCGCCAGCCCCTCCTGCTCAGATGGAGAGAGCGCTGCAGCTGGGCAGCTGGGAGACGGAGGTAGCCAGCAGGGGGCTGGTGGGCAGCACCTTGATGGGCAGGTCCCAGCTGAAAGTGTCCACATCCATCTGCTCCACTCCTGTCCAGCTGGCGGCTTCCGACGGGTCCTTGGGAGCCACCGGCGCCTCGGCCGCGTCCCGCAGAGTGACAAACTCAAAGTGGAGCCTCCACTGTAGGGACACTGTGGAAGAGAGGGAGGGAGGTGCTCAGGGCAAGGGGCGCCGGCAGGTCCGACAGGGGGGGAAGGAGAGCCCCGGGAGGGCTGTCTCAGGGGGCCCTGACCCCACAGGCTCACCGACGTTGGTGCTGAATCCCGGGGCCGAGCTGAGCGGGATGGGCAGGCTGAAGCTGGTGCGGGCCGTGTGCAGGCAGGACTCCTGGTGCCGGGCGTGGGTGCTGTAGGAGGCAGCCTGGCCCCTGTGGCGCTGGAAGGCCTCCTGGACACGCTCCTCCGTCTGCAGGCTCACCAGGTACTGGTGGGGACAACAGCCCGTCAACAACGGTGCCCCTGCTCCCGCTAGGCAGCCCCCCCCCGGGAGGCCCCCCTCACCTGCAGGCAGGGCGTGTCCCCCTCGGAGAAGCTGAAGGTGCCCACCACGTCCTCCCCAATCTTGTAGACGGTCTTGAAGATGCAGAAGGTGGCCACTCGGCCCTGGGCACTGCTGATGTTGAACAAGTCTGAGGACGGACGGAGGGAGCTGCCCTGAGATTGTGGCCCAGCCCGGCCCCCAAGTGACCCGGTAGGAGCTTATAGGGAGGGGGGAGCTGCCTCCCGAGGTTGAGGGAGACCCCCAGGATGGACGGTCAGAGGAGTGGTGGAGGCCTTCTTGCAAAGGAACCCCTGGGAGGGGCCCCAGGTGGAGGGTACCACGGCTGCCGAGGCCAAAGTGGGTTTTGGAGGGTGGGCTGTAAGGGACGATCTTCCAGATTGGGGGGGGAGACTCACGCAAACTCCGCCGCGAAGTCACGACCGTCAGGAGCTCCGTGGCCAGGTCCGCCAGGCGGGAGGACTTCTTCAGGCCGCCCTCTTCCTCCTCCAGGAAGGGGTTGGAGGGGGCCACAGTCTCGTCCTGGGGGAAGGGGTAGTCTCTCAGCCCTGGGGAGAGGAGGAAGCCAAGTCAGAGGCCGGGCGGCCGGAGTCCCGGGCAGGCAGGGGGCCGGGGTGGGGTGGTGGTGGGGCTTACCCTGTAGCACCATCACTCGGAAGGGGACACGGAGCAGCTTGATGGCCGAGTTCACCCGCTGGCAGCCGATGGTCAGCTTGTAGACGTACTTCACCGTCTGGCCACGGAAGGAGGGCGGCCCGTCCACCGGAAGCATCTCGCAGTAGGAGTCTGGAGGGGCATAGGGAGGGGCCGTGGACCCAGGCCAGCTGAGAGGGGAGGGCCCGACGGGTCCCGTTCTGCTCTCAGCCCCTCCTGCAGCTCTGGGGTGCCACCCCCCGCCCCCCTCACCCCTCAGCGCAACCCACGGGGGAAGGGAAGGCAGCGCTCACAGCTCTTGGACTCGCCAGGATCCAGCCTCAAGTCACAGAAGAGGATCTTTGGGGGTGTTGACAGGATGCACTGACCCCGCTCCCCTGCAAACAAAACACATGTCACTAGCCCTCAGCAAGGCCTTCCCCTTCCTTTTTTTTTTTTTAAAAAAATGAAACTTATTAAGAAATTTCGTTCTAGTAGTGAAATCCAATGCAAACTGGACTTAAAGGAGAAAAAATACAAGTAAAAAAAATAAGAATAAAGAGAAAAAAAAATTACGAAATGGCTTCCAACCTTCGGCACAAGCATAAACCAATTTAGTCACCCCCAACCCCTTGAAGGCCAGAAACATCAACCTCTGACCCCCACCCTTACAAACGACATCCCCCTCCTCCTACTCGGGTCTGGGGGCCACCAAGAAGCCCATGAAGGATTATCAGAAGTAACAGCCTTCTGATAAAAGCTAAGCCTGGAAGACTGGCAGTCATTATTGGGGTTTTTTTTCCCCGTTTTCTTTCTCTCTTCTGTTTTGGAAACATGGGTCAACACTTAGATAAGGAAACCTTAACATTCCCAAATACCTTGGCGGGAATTCAAAATCTATTGGAAGGATATGGGAGAATTGAGAAGAAGCTGGAAAGACTAGTCTTCCTCACCGCAAAAGATGATGGGGTTGGAGCCCCAAAAATTAAAGGGGAGAATGAAGATATAGAAGATAAAGATAAGACAATAGATCAGTGTTTCTCAACCTTGGCAACTTGAAGATGTCCGGACTTCAACTCCCAGAATTCCCCAGCCAGCAAACGCTGGCTGGGGAATTCTGGGAGTTGAAGTCCGGACATCTTCAAGTCGCCAAGGTTGAGAAACACTGCAATAGATGAATTTAATAATGGAGCAAATGTGGATGAAAGTGGAAAGAAGGGAATGTGGAAAAGGGAATTCGACGAATTTGAGCTCAACCCCAGATTCCAGGACACAGAAGAGGGAAAAAAGAAATATTAATGACAATAGACGTAAGAAGAGAAATTTTTTCAGAAGCAAGATTGACAACCAAAGACAAGTTAACTTTAGTAGCAACTGGTGGACAAGGAGATTTATCTGAGAGACCCTTCAAGCAACAAAGTGCGGAGAGAAGCCTATAAAAACCTTTGTTTAATTAAAATTCCCCCCAAAAAAATTCACAAAAAAAAAGAAGTAACAGCCTACAAGTAACCTCAACATATGAGCCCAAATCGGACTGTGATCTCTGTCGTTGAACAAAGCAGTCATTAAGCCATTAAGATGCCAATGTGGCCACTTTGCTCAACAACCGCAATCTTGGCTCTTCTGGTTGTGGGTTGTGCAAGACTTGTAGTCCGTAAAGAGGGTGGGATCCCAGGTAAGGACTGGGGAGGGGGGGACGGGCAGCACAGGCTGCGTGCACAATCCTAGGGGGGGCTGCAATGCAAAGCCGTAGCTGCCCCTGGAGGACTCAGGCCCCCCCTCCGCCTAACACACATGTGACCTGTAGCTGCCCCCCCACCTTCCTCTGCCCTTTGGGCTGCCCTGTGTATGGGCACTCGGTGGCAACGCTGCGGGGTGTGTCGAAGCAGAAGCCAGGCGTCTTCAGCACCCAGCTGCCCCAGGCTTTACCGCCAGCCCCACTGTTATAATATAGTTCCTTGTGTAGGTATGTGTCATCCATGGTCCAGTTTGTACCAGGGCATGCAGAGCCACGCTGAACCACACAGGAGAAAACAAACTCCTAAAATGCCATAACATCCTGATAGTGCATAACATAATATTCTGAGATGTGCCCTACCAATGACGTCCAGGATTTGACCATATATAGACAGAACTTCCCTGAGCAGTAGATTAGCAATTGTACTTTTACAGGCTGTTTTTAACCACATGCTATTGCTCCTCCTGCCTTTGTCCTATCTCAATAAAAGGGGCTCTCAGACCCTAATCTGGGTCGCTCCATCCCGAGAAAGTTCGTGTCCTGTCTTTTCTCCACATTGGCCTCATGGACGAACCACGGGAACGTTACACCCCACAGTCCTGTCCCTGAGAAATGCCCCCTCAAGACCCACAGCCAGCAACCAGCCTTCACTGTCCTGCGCCCCAAAGCCTCTACGGTTCGCGTCTCTCCCCCTGCTGGGCTTCTCACGCCTTCAGGCACCCCTGGCCTGTGTGAGGGAGCGCCTGGCGGCTCCATGAGGCTTTCCTCCTAAGGCTGCCTCAGGCCATCCTCTTCTCTGTGGGATCCCCGACGCGTGACCTGGAGGGAGCAGGGGGATCGGGGCATCCCACGGAGCATGAGAACGGGCTCCTCCTCTTCCCACCACCCTGCTCCTCCAGCTCCTACCTCAGGTGCCCCCGAAAGGCCGCCTGCGAGCAGCGGGAGGGGGAGGAGGGGGGAAGGGACACAACAGGAGGGCGGCAGATCCTGTGGGGCGCAGGGCAACTGGGGCTCAGGGTAAAGGGGGGAGGGGGGAGGGCCTGGGGCCACACACACACCCCGCCTCTTACAGGGAGGCCCAAAAGGCAGAGTTTGGGGGCAGCCAGGCGTAGGAAGGGAGGGAGATTGGGGGGTTGCCAAGCCCCCAAATTCAGCCCCTGTGACCACAGGGCCACCGCGAGGGCCACGTCTCTTTTTCCAGCACTGCTGTAATTATGACGAGTCCCTGGAACTAATGGTGATAAGTGGAGGACTTCCTCTATTCTGTTGCAACCTTGATCAAATTATATTTATATTTCTCCCTTTTACTTTTAACCGCTTTAATCTTTCGTTCATTCAAACACTGCCACAATATCACATTTCTCTTCGAGATAATGACATTATTTTGTTTCGTCTTGTAACAGTCTATTTCCCAGAAGTTCTTTAGAATTACTTGAAAAATTTAACTGCAGAAGTTTCACTACTCCAAGTTTTTCTAGATCCTTAGTCCGTGTATAATCTTCTACGATCAAAATCTTTACTTTGCTCTTTTATTTCACATTCTTTACGTTCTTAACCTTCTGAGTATTATTTTTTTTAATTGATTGAAGGAAAACTGAAGGCCCAAAAGCCTTTAATAGCTTAAAAGGAGTTGAATGGACAATTTCCTAAAGTCATTAGCAAGTGAAGTTGGCAAACTCCGGGTCCTTTCAAAGCCTCCGAGGAGGCTGTGAGCAAGAGGGCTGCTCCCTCTGTCTCCTGGCACTCAAAGCCCCAGAAAGCCACCCCTCCTGCAGCCTGCTGGCGAGGAGCCGTCACCCAAAGCCCCTGCACTGGCGGTGATCTCCCGTCGTCTCTTTTGCCAGGGGTCCACTCACTGCTTCCGGGCCTCACGTTCCACACTTAGCAATAGCAGTTAGACTTATATACCGCTTCATAGGGCTTTCAGCCCTCTCTACGCGGTTTACAGAGTCAGCATGTCGCCCCCAACAACAATCCGGGTCCTCATTTCACCCACCTCGGAAGGATGGAAGGCTGAGTCAACCTTGAGCCGGTGAGATTAGAACAGCCGAACTGCAGATACCAGCCAGCTGAAGTGGCCTGCAGTGCTGCATTTAACCACTCGGCTCTTTTTAATATATACATATATATATATATATATATATATATATATATATATATATATATATATATATATATATATATATATATATATATATATATATATATATATATATATATATATATATATATATATATATATATATATATATATAGAGAGAGAGAGAGAGAGAGAGAGAGATAGATAGATAGATAGATAGATAGATAGATAGATAGATAGATATAGGTAGAGATAGAGATATAGATATAAATAGCAATAGCAGTTAGACTTATATACTGCTTCATAGGGCTTTCAGCCCTCTCTAAGCAGTTTACAGAGTCAGCACATTGCCCCCAACAACAATCCGGGTCCTCATTTTACCCACCTCGGAAGGATGGAAGGTTGAGTCAACCTTGAGCCGGTGAGATTTGAACAGCCGAACTGCCGAACTGCAGTCAGCTGAAGCAGCCTGCAGTGCTGCATTTAACCACTGCGCCACCTCGGCTCTTATGGACTTGTGGGCTGCGCTGTCAAGAGTGGCCTTCAGCGTGCCAGACCTCGCTTGGAATACCGGCAAGGGCCTCCCTCCCTCTCCCAACCCCAGGGGTCCCCCTTTGACCCTCTGACCTCAGGCAATGGGCACCAGCCCCGGCAGAGACCCCCGCTCCCCAGGAGGCTCCCTCCTCGAGATGCAACTCACCTCTGTTGGGCACAAAGACGGTCTCGTTTTCCGCCTGGGCATCGTAGCTAGTATCTTGCGAAGGTGGCAGAGCAACACGGCTCTCACTGGTGTGCAACTGGCAGTGGATCTGAGCACTGGCCCAGGCCAGGATCTCACTGGAAGAGAGGAAGAGGAGAGGAATGCAAGCGAATGCCAGGGCCAGGCCACTGGGAGGGTCACCCGCTGGAGTCCTGTGAAAAGAAAACCCCTAGAGGGCAAGGAGCCCTTTCTGAAAGCAAATGCCATTTTCTACATCCTCCTCCTCCTCTGGGACTACAGTGCCCGTACCCTGCTCTACCCTTGCAGCGATCCCCCTTTGGATTTACGAGACAGCTTTGGAGGCTCCCAGGGTGCCAGGAGAGAAGTGTTTCTTTGTTTTATTAGTTTTGTATGCCGCCCACTCCCGAAGGACTCCGGGCAGCTCACAATAAAACAGGGAAAGGGGAATAAATAAGATGATACAAAAAATTTAAAAATGCACAACATTCACAATTGAAGCGGGGCTGGATATTTCAACAGCCCCCCAGCCTGTCGGAACAGCCAGGACTTAGTAGCTTTACGGAAGGCCGGGAGGGTAGTAAGGGTCCGGATCTCCACGGGGAGCTCGTTCCAGAGGGCCGGAGTTGCAACAGAGAAGGCTCTCCCCCGGGGGATCGCCAGCCAACATTGGCTGGCAGATGGAATCCGGAGAAGGCCGAGCCTGTGCGATCGAATCGGTCTTTGGGAGGTAATTGGCAGGAGGCGGTCTCTCAGGTACCCAGGTCCGATGCCATGCAGGGCTTTAAGTGGGCGTGGGGAGGGCCCTGGGCCATTCAATTCACAAAGCCCTCTAATTACCTTTTGCGCTGACGGCGATATCCCAAAACCCTGGTTTCTTGTGGATTTATTCTCCGTTACAACAAGCCTGATGCTGCACTGGGAGGCCTCTCTCTGGCCCCATCTAGCCGGGAGGGTCTGGGGGCTGTGGCTCCGCTGGTGAGCTCCCCCCAGACCCCCTTGGGAGCCTGCAGCTTGAACCCTGGGTCAGTCAGGACCCCCGAGAAGAGGCCATCTGAGCTCAGGCTGCCAGGCAAACTGCTCAGGAAAGCAGAGGAAGCCCTGGGACCCCGGGGGGGGGGGGGGGCTTTTGGCCCGGCTTCTGCTCACTTCATCAGCAGGCGACACATTTTTTTCAAAGGTTTTGCTCCCTGAAAAACTTTTGGGGACTACGACGGACCCTTCAAACTGAATGCAAAGATAATTTCAGACGACCGTATTACATAGAAATCTCGAGGAACGTGAAGTTAGCTTTTAAGGGCTACGTGGGTAACTGAATAATGTCTCTGGCGCTCTGCAGGATTCAACGGGGCCAAAAGGGTTTCGCGGCCGGTTGTCATCCTTATTCCTTGTCCGATTGTGCGAGGACTCTCTCTCAGCTGCGCAAGAGAGAGAGAGAGAGAGCAGCGGGCAGGCCCCACGGAGGCGCAGCAACAGCGAATGGGTTCCACCACAAAACCGCATTCAACTAAAGCGCGCTCGACGAACCCACGTAGCTGACGTCATCAACAGGGCGACAACAACACGGAGACAGAAGCATGCTGTAAACGCTAAACCTAAAATTAACCCCTAAACCTAAGCCCCCTAAACCTAATCCTAACCCTTAACCTAACCCTAACCTAACCCTAAACCTTAACCTAACCCTAAAGCTAACCCTAACCCTAACCCTTAACCTAAACCTAACCCTTAACCTAACCCTAAACCTAACCCTTAACCTAACCCTAACCCTAACCCTAACCCTTAACCTAACCCTAAACCTAACCCTTACCTTAAGTTGAATCGGCTTGCTTTCAAAGCGCTATTTAAAGCGCCCTTCTTTCTCCGCGCTCGCTGTTGTCGCCCTGTTGATGACGTCAGCGATGCGATTTAATCGGGCGCGGCTTAGTCGAGTGCGGTTTTGTCATGCCACGCAGCGAATGTACCGCGTCAAAGGCGGAACGCTGTTTCGCGCAAAGGCAAGGGCAGGGATGCTTCACTCCCACACTAAGGCTCTGGCCATCACCACCACCACCTTCGTGGCAGGACGACAGCTCTTTCATCCCTCTGCCATAACAGAGCGAAGGAGAGAGCCACAGTAGAGGGATGAAAAGAGCTGCAGATGGCCAATACCTGCTCTAGTTTAACCCCCTTCCCGAGGCAGAGAAGTCCTTATACCATCCAGGAGAAATGATTGTCCAATCTTTTCTTTAAAAAAACTCCAATAGCCATAATCCCAGGAGGCAAGCTGATTAATCATTCCCACTGAATTTCCTCTGGATTTCCAGATTCCATTTCCCTCTGAGGAGCTTCCTCCATGGACTTCTTCCCTCCTTCCTTCCTTCCTGTATTGGGAGGCAGCTATCAGGTCTCCCCTAAGCCTTCCCTTCATTAAGCCACACTTACCTACCTGAAGTTCCTTTAGCTGCTCACTGTAATTTAGCCCCTTATAAATTATGGAAACAAGTGAAAAATAATTGAAAGATTAAAACAAACTGACATTAAAATGTGATTAAGCACTGGCTACCCATTAGTCTCTGGACCGGCTTCAAGGTGCTGGTCGTTACCTATAAAGCCCTACATGGCATCGGATCTGGGTACCTGAGAGACCGCCTCCTGCCGATTACCTCCCATAGACCGATTAGATCTCACAGGGTAGGTCTCCTCTGGATTCCATCTGCCAGCCAATGTCGGCTGGCGACTCCCTGGGGAAGAGCCTTCTCTGTTGCAGCTCCGGCCCTCTGGAATGACCTCCCCGTGGAGATCCGGACCCTTACTACCCTCCCGGCCTTCCGCAAAGCCACCAAGTCCTGGCTGCTCCAGCAGGCAGGGGGGCTTGTGAAACATCCAACCCCACGGAAATTGTGAATGTTGTGTCTTTTTTAAAGTGTTGTCTTTGTCTATTTATCCCCCTTCCCTTGTCTATTGTGTCCTCCGGGAGTGGGCGGCATACAAGACAAATGAAATGAAATGAAATGAATTAAAAACTGTGCTAAAACCATGCCTACGAGAGCCAAGATTATCTTTGTCTCTCTTCTCTGTACTGTTTCCAGGGTCTCACCATCATTTCTGTATTATTACTGGGACCAGGAACTGAATGCGGCATTCCCGGTGCGACCTCGCTAGCACAGTATAAAGTGCTATTATCAGGCCCCGTGATTCTGATGCTGCTGCCCCTGTGCTGATGCCCCCTAGAACGACATTGGTGGTGTTTGGCAGCTGCAGGAAGCAATTACCCACCAAATCCCTCTCACCACTGCTGAGCCGGTACGCACCGCCTCCCTTGTACCTGTGCACCTGGTTTTTCCTGCCTAACTGCAGGACATTCCATTTCTCACCACTGAACTGCATCTTGTTGGATAGGGCCCTATGTGCGGGTCTGTCAGGATACTCCGGAGGCCTCTTGAGTCTATCTTCTAAAGCAGTGTTTCTCAACCTTGGTCACTTGAAGATGTCTGGACTTCAACTCCCAGAATTCCCCAGCCAGCATTCGCTCTAAAGTGTTAGCAGTCCCCCGCCCCCTGTTGTAATATAATTCCTTGTGTAGGCGTAGCAGTCACCCATGCCCCAGTGGATAACAGGGCATGCAGAGCCACACTGAACCACACAGGAGAAAACAAACTCCTAAAACTCCATAACATCCTGAGGTGTGCCCTACCAATGACGTCCAGGATTTGACCATATATAGACAGAACTTCCCTGAGCAGTAGATTAGAAATTGTACTTTTACAGGCTGTTTTTAAGCACATGCTATTGCTCCTCCTGCCTTTGTCCTATCTCAATAAAAGGGGCTCTCAGACCCCCAATCTGGGTCGCTCCACCCCGAGAAGGATCGTGTCCGTGTCTTTTCTCCACATTGGCCTCATGGACGAACCACGGGAACATCACACCCCCCGGTTTACGTCAGGTCTGATCCTGCCTTTTTAGTTATCAACAATTCCAAGCCTTGTCTGCAAATTTGAAGAGCCTCCTTTCTATTCTCTCATGTAGGCAATTTATTTGTTTTTAGCTATCACATTTATATGGCTTCCCATTTCATACAAGGGATCTTTGTGCAGCGCGCAATAAAACCAACCAATATAAAACCCAATCAAAGCAATCAAATGATCATAAGTAAAAATGGATTCTGAGAGGGTTAACTGAGACATGCTCTGCTGGCAGAGGAAGACCCTGGAATTGCACCCAGAGGCAAACTGGCAAAGCGAGGAAGCTCAGGGCACAGAGGAACAGCACATGCCCGCCCAGGAACATCCCTGAGTGCCCATGCCAGTACACTCTGTGCAGTAGCCAAAGGCTGTTTGGAGGCTCCTCCAGGGCAGCGCGGAGGTGACCAAGTCAGGAGCCAGAGGCCGTCTGCTCCAGGAGTCCTGTGCCCCCAGATCTCACTCTGGGTCTATTTGGGACAGTATGACTGTTGTAATATAGTTCCTTGTGTAGGTGTGGGACACCCATGGCCCAGTTCATACCAGGGCATGCAGAGCCACGCTGAACCACACAGGAGAAAACAAACTCCTAAAACCCCATAACATCCTGATAGTTCACAACATAACATTCTGAGATGTGCCCTACCAATGATGCCCAGGATTTGACCATATATAGACAGAACTTCTCTGAGCAGTAGATTAGAAATTGTACTTTTACAGGCTGTTTTTAACCACATGCTATTGCTCTTCCTGCCTTTGTCCTATCTCAATAAAAGGGGCTCTCAGACCCCCAATCTGGGTCGCTCCATCCTGAGAAAGATCGTGTCCGTGTCTTTTCTCCACATTGGCCTCATGGACGAACCATGGGAACGTTACATATGACCCCATCCAACACTTTATAATTTATTTAAACAATTTATACGCTCCCCCATCTCAGTCTCGTGATCACAATTTAACAACCAAACGAACGATGCACTCTGCATGGGGCTCCCCGTGAAGAGTATCCGGAGGCTGCAGCTGGTGCAGAAGGCGGTGTGGCCCAGAGTCTTGGGAGCCCCTTGGGCTGCACATGAAACACTGCTCGTGTGTGGGCTGTCCTGGTTCCCGGTTTGCTTCTCGATCAAATTCAAGGGGTTGGGAGTTACCTTTGAAACCCAGGGATGTATCCGAGGAGGGGGACCAGCCCAGCCCCCTCACAGCAGTGGAAGAGGCTGCTAGGGTCGTTCCCCCCCCCCCCTGTTCAGGAACAGAAGCAGGCAGGTCAAGGAGGAGAGAACGCCTTTCCTGCCCTGGCCCCCTCTCGCCCCAGAGGTGAGAACTGCCCCTTCCGTTTTTGGCCTACTGGGAGGGAATCAGAATTTTACCCGCTGGCCTGGGGCCCCGAGCGGGAGGGGGGGGGAGGGCAGTAAAAAGTCCCCATTCCCACCCCGTCCACCTCGTGGCTCCAGTAGGCATGCTTATAGCACAGTTTTCAATAACATTTTAATGTCAACCTTTTAATCATATTTCACTTGTGCTTCTATCATTCATAAGCAACCTGCAGCGGGGGAGACAAGTGGCATAGAAACCTAATGAATAGAGATAAAACAGGGAGGTGAAACGGGATCCCCCAGATCCTGTCCGGGGGGATCCCGACCCTGTGGAACGACCTACCCGTAGAGATCCGGACCCTTCCCGCTCTCTCGGCCTTCCGAAAAGCCACTAAAACCTGGCTATTCCGGCAGGCCTGGGGCTGTTGACTTCATGAATGAGGTCCAGTCCTACCCAGATGGGAGTGTATGGCGCATTGTTTTTTTTTAAATTGTTTCCTTTTAAACTGTTTCTTTTTATTTTTAACTCCTTATTTTGTTTCTGTAAGCTGCCCGGAGTCCTACGGGATTGGACGGCATATAAATTTATTAAAAGTTAAAGCTGTCTGGCCTCTGCATTCTTCTTTAGCTCTCTGAATGCAGCCAAGAGGGCCGGGCCCATCATTCCACCCAGGAGGCAGCTACTGGCAGCCCCTCAAGGGCCGGGTTTCGGCGGCTTTCAACCCTCAATGACACACACACACCCGCCCCAACAGAGGCTGATGCGTCTCTCCAGAGGGATCTGGGCAGACCTGACCTCTGGGCCCCATGTAACCAAGGGGAATTCCACCGAGAGAAAAGGTCGCCCTGCAGCAAGGGAAGCCCACCGCAAACCTGGCTCAAGCACCAGCAGCAGCTGAGCCCCCAGGCTGCCTTAACGGAAGGGAATAGGGGGAGGATCAGAGACCGCCGGAGGGTTAGAAGAGCCTCACGTGGAGCATCCGCCTCTGGTTGCCCCAAGGGAGGGAAGGAGCAGAGATCCTGGGAGGAGCCCAGAGGGGGAAACTAGGAGGCTCAGCGGGGCTGGAGGAGGGGAGTGGGGGGCTGCATCTGGGGGACTGAAGAGGAGGACCGGAGGGGGAGTCTCGCAGTGTTTCAGGGGCTTCCCCATAGGAGGAAGGGGGGGGGCTGCATTTGGGGGACTGAAGAGGATGGGGGGGGGAAGAGGGAGGGAGGGGGGTCTTCCAGTGTTTCAGAGGCTTCCCCAGAGGGGAGGGGGGGCTGCATCTGGGGGACTGAAGAGGACGGGGGGAGGGGGGGTCTCCCAGTGTTTCAGAGGCTTCCCCAGAGGAGGAGGGGCTGCATCTGGGGGACTGAAGAGGACGGGGGGAGGGGGGGTCTCCCAGTGTTTCAGAGGCTTCCCCAGAGGGGAGGGGGGGCTGCATCTGGGGGACTGAAGAGGACGGGGGGAGAGGGGGGGGTCTCCCAGTGTTTCAGGGGCTTCCCCATAGGAGGAGGGGAGGGGGGGCTGCATCTGGGGGACTGAAGAGGAGGACGGGGGGAGAGGGAGGGGGGGCTGCATCTGGGGGACTGAAGAGGAGGACGGGGGGAGAGGGAGGGGGTCTCCCAGTGTTTCAGGGGCTTCCTCAGAATAGGGGAGGGGTGGCTGCATCTGGGGGACTGAAAAGGACGGGGGGGGGAGAGGGGTCTCCCAGTGTTTCAGGGGCTTCCCCAGAGGGGAGGGGGGCTGCATTTGGGGGACTGAAGAGGACGGGGGGGAGAGGGAGGGGGGGTTTCCCAGTGTTTCAGGGGCTTCCCCATAGGAGGAAGGGAGGGGGGGCTGCATCTGGGGGACTGAAAAGGACGGGGGGGGGAGAGGGGTCTCCCAGTGTTTCAGGGGCTTCCCCAGAGGGGAGGGGGGCTGCATTTGGGGGACTGAAGAGGACGGGGGGGGGAGAGGGGTCTCCCAGTGTTTCAGGGGCTTCCCCATAGGAGGAAGGGAGGGGGGGCTGCATCTGGGGGACTGAAGAGGACGGGGGGGCAGAGGGAGGGAGGGGGTCTCCCAGTGTTTCAGGGGCTTCCCCAGAGTTGGGGGGGCGGGGGGTCCGACCTCTCCCCTAAAGGATCAGGGGGGAGGAAGCAGGAGGAGAGAAGGGGGGAGGGGGAAGCCCACCCAGGGGAGGAGCCAGCGGGAGCGAAGGGGGGGGATTTCCTGGCACCCGGGACAACCGGAAGGGGCGGCTTCTCCATCCCGGGAGGGTTTCCGGAGGAGGCCGGAAGCGCGTGGGGGGGGGTTCCTCCCTGGGGTCGGGGGGTGGACTGGAGGACCTCGGGGGACCCCCCCCATTGGCCTAGGAGGCGGAGCTTAGGGAAGGGCCGGGAGCTGCCGGAGGGAGGGAGGGAGGGAAGGGAGGAGCGCCCCCCCTCCCGGGGCCTACCTGGAGGCGGAGGTGGCGTCGGGCGGGAGCGGGTTCCGCAGCGTCACCAGGCACTCCAGCGCCTCCCCGGCCAGGAAAACGGCGCCCCGCAGAAGCGACGCCGAGACCTCGATCATGGCCGCGGAGGGCGGGGCCGGCCACGTGGACGCGCGCACGCGCACTCCCTCTCCCCCAAGGGGCGGGGCGGAGGGTGGGCGGGGCCACCGGGCCGCCCCTCCGCCCCGCCCACTCCGCTTTCCGCCTAGGCGGCCGCCGTCGGAGGGTCCGCTGCTCCGCGCTTGCCGCTCCCGCCATGGCTGCCTTTGGGGGCTGCGCGGGCTGCGGGCGGGGCGCGCACGGGGACGGGGAGGCGGCGGCGGCGGCGATGATGAGCCGCTACGAGGGCCGGGCGGCGGGGCGCGGGGTGCCGCGGTTCGGGTGGCGGCTGTGCCTGGCCCACCGCTTCGCCGAGCGCAGGAAGCCCCTACAGGCCGGCGACGTCTCCCCCGCCCACGCCCTGCGGCACCTGGGGCTGGCCTTCAGGTGGGGCCCCTTCCACGGCCGAGGGAGACCGGGGACCCCCTCCCCTCCCCCGGCTGACCCTCCCCTCCCCCCGCAGGTACCTGGGCTGGTGGTACCGGAAGACGCGCGTGGAGAAGCGGCTGCCCTTCATCGACCTGCTGCACCCGCAGCCGCTGCGCCCCATCTACGGTAGGGGCCGCCCGGAGGGCCGGGGGCGCGCCGGGGCCGGGGGGCGCCGTCCAACCGTCCCTCCCTCCTCCCTCCCTTCTCCGCAGGCTGCCCGCTGGGGGGTCTGGGCGGCGGCACCGTCACGCGTGGCTGGCGCGGGGACTTCTGCAGGTGGCAGCTCTCGCCGGGCTTGTACCAGCACCGGGCCGTAGCGGCGGACCAGGTGGGTCGGGCGGGGAGGGGACGGGAGGGGTGGTCGGGGCTCCCCCCCCCCTCGGGCGACCTCCGTGCGGCGCCCTGACCGGCGGCCTCTTCCTCCTTCCATCCCTCCCTCCCTCCCCCGCCCAGTTCACGGTCTGCCTGCGGCGGAAGGGCCGGACGGTCTACCAGCAGGTGCTCTCCCCCGAGCGGCCCAGCCGGCTGCAGGGCTGGAACTGGGGCTTCTGCGGCCACTACGCCTTCTACCACGCGCTCTACCCGCGCGCCTGGACCGTCTACCAGCTGCCCGGGCAGGAGGTGGTGCTGACCTGCCGGCAGATTACGCCCATCATCCCGCACGACTACCAGGTGAGCCTCCGGCCGGGGGTCCCATGTGATCCGAGGGGGTGGGGAAAGGCCGGGCTGGCCGTGGCTGGAGCCTCGGGCTTGGGACTTATCGCGTGCCAACCCTTAGCCAGGGCTCCCTTCCCTGGCCCTGCAGTGGCACCACTGCCTCCTGGCCCTCCCCGCTTGGCTTCCCAACCACACACCTGCTGCAATTAAGTGCTGAGCGCTGAACTTCCAGCCCTGGGCTGTGCAATTCATAATATCCACCTGGCAAATCTGCCTAACGGCTGAGTGATTTCTGAATTGTGTAACTTCAGGCGTGAGGTTGCAAATTGCAAAGGGAGCTGATGGAGGGCAATGGAGTTCAGGGGCCAAGGGAAGCCATGGGGGAGGGAAGGCTCAGCCGGAAAGAGCAGCGTTGCCTGGGCTGGAGGTGCCCCTCCACCTTTGAAGCTGATCATTAGGATTAGGATTTATTTCATTTATATGCCACCCTTTTCCCCGAAGGGGACATGAGCATTTCGCGTTGCCCTGGGAAAGCACAGCAGCCACGTTGCACAGGAAAACCCAAATTACACGCACTGCCATGTTTTTTTGGGGGGGAGTTTTGAGGGTCTTCTCATGTGCAGAGTATTGCGGGAATCCAAAGGGGAAGCAACTGGGGCGTGGATAAGCCCGAGCGGGGCCTCCCGGTGCAGAAACGGGTGCAGGCAGAGTGGAAGATAGTCCTAGACAAAACTCCTGCTTGCCACGCCTGCCACTCCTTCCCCCAGCAGCACCCGGACCTCCGGTACTTTCCCATGAAGAGATTCTGGGGAGACCCAAACGCCCAGAGCCCCTCCGTCTTGCTGGGGCTGAGTCCCTGCCAATTCCCCCCTCCCCAACCGTCCCAGTCTCTGGGCGCTGGAGATGCCCCCCGAAGACGCCCTGGCAGACATGCAAAATCGAGGGTCTCATCTCCGTATTAAAAGACCCCCATGCTGTTGAATAAGGCTACTTCAGCTGACTGCAGTTCTGCAGTTCGGCGGTTCAAATCTCACCGGCTCAGGGTCGACTCAGCCTTCCATCCTTCCGAGGTGGGTGAAATGAGGACCCGGATTGTTGTTGGGGGCGATATGCTGACTCTGTAAACCGCTTAGAGACGGCTGAAAGCCCTATGAAGCGGTAGATAAGTCTAACTGCTATTGCTATTGCTATTGCTATCTATCTATCTATCTATCTATCTATCTATCTATCTATCTATCATCTATCTACCTAATCATATCTATCTATCTATCTGTCTATCTATCTATCTGTCTATCTATCTATCATCTATCATCTATCTAATCATATCTATCATCTATCTATCTATCTATCTATCTATCTATCTGGGTGAAATGAGGACCCAGATTGTTGTTGGGGGCGATATGCTGACTCTGTAAACCGCTTAGAGAGGGCTGAAAGCCCTATGAAGCGGTAGATAAGTCTAACTGTTATTGCTATTGCTATCTATCTATCTATCTATCATCTATCTATCTAATCATATCTATCTATCTATCTGTCTATCTGTCTATCTATCTATCTATCTATCTATCATCTATCATCTATCTAATCATATCTATCATCTATCTATCTATCTATCTATCTATCTATCTATCTATCTATCTATCTATCTATCTATCTATCTATCTATCTATCTATCTATCTATCTATCTGGGTGAAATGAGGACCCAGATTGTTGTTGGGGGCGATATGCTGACTCTGTAAACCGCTTAGAGAGGGCTGAAAGCCCCATGAAGCGGTATATCAGTCTAACTGCTATTGCTAATAACCTCCCCTAGGGGTACTTGTAGGTGTGAGGGAGAGCTGAGAGACCCCAAATGCGCACACACACACACACACACATACACACACACACATATGGGCCCCCTCCCCAACTGATTCCAGGCAAGGAGGAGAAGGAAGAAGGTCTCAACAAGGGACACCCCCCATTCCCTTCCCCCTGCAATCAGCCCACTATGGCTGATGATACCAAAAGCCTTGGGGAGGGGCCCAGGATGAAGGCAGCATCGTCATTGGTAGCTCCCCAGAGGTCACCCACAAGCATGACGGGGGGCCTGTCCGTGAGGTGCCTCTGTCTCCGGGAAGCCAGCCATCCCTTTGGCAAAAGCTGCCATGGGTCGAGGTCTCTGGGGCGGGACCCTCCTCCCAGGCCTGGCGATCGGCATGCCGGAGGAGCTGGTCTCTGGGCTCCCTGAGCCAAGGGGCCAGCAGTGGGGAAGACGCTGGAGGGGCCTGGGGCTCGATGGAATGGAAGGAAGGGGGTGGGTGGGCTGATCCAGAATCCAGGGCTGGGGGAGGGGATGAAAACCTGCCTATCTAGTCCTCAATCTACGACCACAACCGAGAGCAGAATTCCCATTGCTGACCAAGTGAGTTTCATCCGGCTTTACGATCTCTCTCTGGCATGGTGGTGAAGTGAATCACGGCGGTTGCTAAGTGAATCATACCGGTATTAAGTGAACCTGGCCTCCCCCGTGTCTGGAGCTGGCTGGCAAAGTCGCAGAAGGGCGCCACGTCGGCCCCAGGAGGCTGCTGCCGTCGTAAAGACGTGCCAGGTGCTGGAATCCGGGTGATGCTGGGACGGTGGCAGGCGAGAATTACCAATAGCAATAGCAGTTAGACTTATATACCGCTTCCTAGGGCTTTCAGCCCTCTCTAAGCGGTTTACAGAGTCAGCATATTGCCCCCAACAACAATCCGGGTCCTCATTTTACCCACCTCGGAAGGATGGAAGGCTGAGTCAACCCTGAGCCGGTGAGATTTGAACAGCCGAACTGCAGAACTGCAGTCAGCTGAAGTAGCCTGCAGTGCTGCATTTAGCCACTGCGCCACCTCGGCTCTCCAGTCACAGGTCGTTTCTTTCAACGCCATTGTAACTTTGGCCACTGACCAAGATGGTTGCAGCTTGAGGACTGTCTCTCCACAGGGACGGTCAAGGTCGCCTAGCCAGAACTAGGTTTTCCTTCTGGATAGTCTGTGTGTGTGTGGGGGGGGGGTTGTTTCGCTTATTAATCTGGTGGCCCTCAGGTGCTCCTGCAGGGAAGGAGGGGCAGAGGGGGCTGGATGAGGCTGTTCTGAGCCCAGACGAGCCGCCCGTCTTGCGTCCTTAGGACTCCAGCCTCCCCGTGGGCGCTTTCGTCTGGGAGGTGGAGAACGAGGGGGCCGAGGAGGTGGAGGTCTCCATCATGTTCACCTTTCAAAACGGCACGGAGACCAAGGAGGACTGCCGGGGCGGCCACTGGAACGAGCCCTTCAGCGTGGAGAAGGGGGGCAGCTGCGTCCGTGGGGTGATGCTGCACCACGTGACTCCTGCAAACCCCTACACCCTGGCCATCTCTGCCCGGGAGAAGGTAGGACCCCCGCCCCCATGGTCCATGGCAGCAGCTGGGACAGCAGCCCTGCGTGCCCTTCGAGGCTGCCTCTTGCAAGCTGGCAGAGAGCCCCATTGTGGCTTCTTCGCCACACCTCTGCTCACAAGGCCCCGAGGGGGGGTGGCTGCCTTCCCCAACTGTAACGTAACATCTCAGACTGTTATGTTATGCACTATCAAGATGTTACGGAGTTTTAGGAGTTTGTTTTCTCCTGCGTGGTTCAGCGTGGCTCAGCGTGGCTCTGCAACTATATCACAACACCCAACTCTGGTGCCTCTGTGTTCTAGAAGGCCCCCTTGCTCGTACCCCAGCCCCCTCCCCGCAGCCTGTTCTGGGGCTGCCCTGCTCTCTTGCTCCTCCCCGCCTATCGTCGTCCCTGTCTCGAGGGAGGGAGGGGCCTGGCTCTTCATTCCCCTCTGTCCTTCCCTTCCCTCTCTCTCTCCCCCCCCCACCCCAGGCAGGTGTTGCTGTTACCCACCTCACGGCCTTCAACCCTGCTGGCACCGGCCAGGAGGTCTGGCAGGATCTCTTGGCGGATGGCCGGCTGGCATCCCCTCAGGGTGAGTCCTGGGCTGTACGGTGGGCAGAGGCAGGCAGACTAGGAGGACAGGCCCCTGACGCGCTCGGGGCTCTCTTGCAGGGCAGAGCCCCCCCACGGAAAAGGGGGAGGTCTGTGCAGCAGCCGTGTGTGCCACCTGCGTGGTGGCCGGTCACGGTCGTGGGACGCTGGAGCTGGGCCTGGCCTGGGACATGCCTCGCATTCGCTTTGGATCGGCGGAGAAGGAGCATCGCAGGTGGGTGCTTCCTGGGGAGGGCTGGCTCCCGAGGGGTGGGGGGGGCGGGTGTCTCTGTGCTTTGGGGTTGGACCCACTTGGGTGACCCACACAGCTCTGCCTGCGGGGAGATGCCCAGGGCTGCGCCAGCATGCCACAAGCATGCCACACACTCATGGAGCGGACCCTCACCTGACCCGTGGCACAACAAAACCGCGCTCGACTAAAGCGTGCCCGATTAAACCGCGTCGCTGACGTCATCAAAAGGGCGACAACAGCGAGCACGGAGAAAGAAAGGCGCTTTAAATAGCGCTTTGAAAGCAAGCCGATTCAAGTTAAGGTAAGGGTTAGGTTTAGGGTTAGGTTAAGGGTTAGGCTAAGGGTTAGGTTTAGGATTAGGTTTAGGGGTCAATTTTAGGTTTAGTGTTTACAGCGTGCTTCTGTCTCCGCGCTGTTGTCGCCCTGTGATGACGTCACAGGTTTCGTCGAGCGCGCTTTAGTCGAACGCAGTTTTGTGGTGGAACCCACCTGACCCAGGAAACGGGGCTTCTCTCAGGACCAAACTGCAGGGTGGGCATCCTACCACCTGCGGGTCCATCCGACCCTTTGGCTGTCTCTCTCCGGCCTGTGGAGCCCCACAACAGTCCCAGTTTCCCAGGCCTCCCCTTGGGAAAATTGCTCTCCCCAATCCCCAGTTCTGTGTGCGGCCTGGGCCGGGCTGGCTTTGCTTCCCGACCGAGGCTCTGGATGGCTGAGGGTCCGTCTTCCTCTCTGCCCACAGGTGGTACACTCGCTTCTTTGGCAGCGACGGGAACGCCTGCCCAGCACTCTCCCACCATCTGCTGAGCCGCTTCGAGGCCTGGGAGGAGAGGATTGAGGCCTGGCAGGGGCCCATTTTGGCGAACAGGTAGCGCCCTGTGGGTGGGGGTCTCCTGAGTGGCAGGAAGGGGCCCAGCGCCAGAGTTTTTTCCTGCTCTCCCTCTGCTGAGGGGCCACCGTGGTCCACTCCGGCCAAACTAGGCTGCTTCTAGGCTGTCTCCTTCACCCCCCACCCCTGGTTGCCCCCCACCCCTGGCCTCGGGCTGCCCAGACTCTGTGACCATGGCGGGGGCTGCGTCCCCCATCGGCTCTGCGTTGTTTCTGCTGAAGGGGTGGCTGGGTCCCTACTCTTCCTGGGCCCCCAGGCCGGGTGGGCAGGCCTCTGGGCAGAGTGAGCCCACCTCTCAGAGGAGGACCCATCGAAGGACCCCTGTGTGCCTCTCACAGCGACCTGCCCCCCTGGTACAAGTCGGCCCTCTTCAATGAGCTCTACTTCCTGGCCGACGGAGGCACCATCTGGCTGGAGCTGCTGCCCGAGGACAGGGAGGCCCTGCGGGAGGCCCGGGGACTCTCCCAGCTGCTCCCAGTCTTCCAAGAGTACGGCAGGTTTGCCTACCTGGAAGGTGAGGCTTCGCTTTGGGCCCCGGGGTGGGGGGGACGGACGGATGCTGGGGAGGGGGAAGCCAGTGTGATGTGCATCCGCTGCCGCTTCCTCCTTCCAGGCCAGGAATACCGGATGTACAACACTTACGACGTCCACTTCTACGCCTCCTTTGCGCTCGCCATGCTGTGGCCCAAGCTGGAGCTCAGCCTGCAGTACGACATGGGTGGGTTCCCCTCCCCCTTGGGCTTCCTCGGCCGGCTCTGCAGGCGGTCTGGGCCGAGGGATGCCCCCGGCAGGGGCGGGAGGGAACACGCCTCCTTGAGCCGTGTCGAATGCTCCCAAGGGCCTGGTCTGCGCTTGGCTGGCGGCAGAGGCAGCCGGCTGGCTGATTGGACAGCTGCTGACGGCGCTTCCCTGCCCCATCCCAGCTGCTGCAGTGCTGAATGAGGACGCTCGCCCTCGGCAGTACCTCATGAGCGGACAGACGGCCCCGGTGAAGCTGCGCAACGTTGTTCCCCACGACATCGGAGAGCCAGGTAGAGCCACCCCTCGTGTCTGCACGCAGGTCAGGCCTGTGCTCTGAGGGGCTCCCTCGGCTTGGGGCCTGGCTGCGTGTGGGGGGGGGCTCCCTGGGGGCTGCCCCTCTGCAAGGCGGGATGTCTCCAATTTGCCCGAATGCGCCCCCAAGTGTAACGTTCCCATGGTTCGTCCATGAGGCCAATGTGGAGAAAAGACAGGACACGATCTTTCTCGGGATGGAGCGACCCAGATTGGGGGTCTGAGAGCCCCTTTTATTGAGATAGGACAAAGGCAGGAGGAGCAATAGCATGTGGTTAAAAACAGCCTGTAAAAGTACAATTTCTAATCTACTGCTCAGGGAAGTTCTGTCTATATATGGTCAAATCCTGGGCGTCATTTGTAGGGCACATCTCAGGATGTTATGTTATGAACTATCAGGATGTTATGGAGTTTTAGGAGTTTGTTTTCTCCTGTGTGGTTCAGCGTGGCTCTGCATGCCCTGGTATGAACTGGGCCATGGGTGTCCCACACCTACACAAGGAACTATATTACAACACCCAAGCGGGGCTGTTGGGGGAGGAGATTGTGCGGCCCCCGCTTCCTGTGTCTGGGTGGGTGGGAGGACGCAAAGGCCCCCGAGAGGCTGTCGGCAGCTGAGAGGTTTGGGGGATATCCCCTGGGGGCCCCGCCTGGAGTGTTGAGGGAGGGGGGAAGGAAAGCCACACCGTCTCCCGCTCTCTTGGGCAGATGACGAGCCCTGGCAGCGGCTCAACGCCTACCTGATCCACGACACGGCCACCTGGAAGGACCTCAACCTGAAGTTTGTGCTGCAGGTGTACCGGGATTACTTCCTCATGCAGGACGGGGCCTTCTTGAAGGACATGTGGCCCGTCTGCCAGGTGCAGTGCAGGGGAGGGCAGGGGCTGCCAGCCCCCCCGGGGGCCCCCGCGAACCCCTCCTCAGACCCCTTTGCCACCCTCAGGCGGTGGTGGAGTCGGAACTACGGTTCGACACCGACGGAGACGGCCTCATTGAGAACTCGGGCTTTGCTGACCAAACCTATGACGCCTGGGTGGCCACCGGGGCCAGGTGAGTGATGGGCCAGGAGCCCATCCTAGGACCCCCACCCAGAAAAGCTTCTTGCTGTGGGGTGTTGGGAGTCCCCCTCCAGTTGTGGGGCCTGGGGCTCTTTGGCCTGGCCGCCGTTTCCCCTGAGTAGCAGTATGTGGTCGTCTCTCGGGGGGCTTTGAAACATGATCCTGAGAAACACCCCCCCCCCAGTGCCCAGGGGAAAAGACCCCTGGGGGGGTCAGTCCTGGTTCTCCGGCGGCTGTCCAAGCATTCAAGGCTAATTCCTGCTTGAGTCCCACGCTCCCCCCCCCCAGAGGAAGGGTCCCTTGGCAGCTGAGCCCCTCGGGGACCCTGCTGCCTCCCCCAGCTGAGGCAGTTGCAAACACCCCCGCTTGCCCCCCCCCCCTGCACAACGTCCCTGGGGTTCCTGGACTCTGCTGGCTGGGTGTCTCCAGATCCCACTTCCGGGGGGGGGAGGGCTGCCCCGCTGAGGGGGCTGGGCATTCTGGTGCCCTGCCTGGATGAGGCCGAGAAGGAGGACAGAGGCGGGTGCCCTGCTCTGCAGAGCTGGCAGAACTAAAGGGGGGGACCACCACGGCGACAAATCACGTGGCCTTGATCCACGGCTTCTTCCGTGGCCTCTGCGCCTGTCGCATGGGGGAGGGAGGGGATGGCTTGGTGGGAAGTAGCCAGAGGCGTCAGGAGGCCTGGATGCCCCTGAATGGAGGAGGTACCACTAGGCACAGGGTCCTTGGGCTGGTGTGGGGGAGGGGGGAGTTAAGCAAGCTCAGCCTTGTGGGATTCTGCTGCAGTCAATGCCAGCCCTGCGAGGCGGGTAAGGTCAGAAGAGGGTGGAGCTCTCCTTTTAAGGAGACGGGCTCTAGGGATCGAGCCCGTGGCACGACAAAACCGCGCTCGATTAAGCCGCGCCCGATTAAACCGCGTCGCTGACATCATCAACAGGGCGACAACAATGAGCGCGGAGAAAGAAGGGTGCTTTAAATAGCACTTTGAAAGCAAGCCGATTCAAGTTAAGGTAAGGGTTAGGTTTAGGGTTAGCTTTAGGGTTAGCTTTAGGGTTAGGTTAAGGGTTAGGGTTAGGTTGTTAGGTTAAGGGTTAGGTTAAGGGTTAGGGTTACGGTTAGGGTTAGGTTAGGGTTAGGTTAAGGGTTAGGTTTAGGGTTAGGTTTAGGGTTAGGTTAAGGTTTAGGTTTAGGGGGGTTAGGTTTAGGGGTTAATTTTAGGTTTAGCGTTTACAGCGTGCTTCTGTCTCCGCGCTGTTGTCGCCCTGTTGATGACGTCAGCTACGCGGTTTCGGCGAGCGTGCTTTAGTCGAACGCGGTTTTGTGGTGGAACCGATCGAGCCACCTTCCGCCCCCGGCAGTCGGCAGCAGGAACCTGGCTGAGCTGCTCCACGCTCCTTTTTCCGTGGCCCCCTGCCCAGCCCTCCTCACCAGCCCAGGGGCCGCTGCTGGCAGCAGCAGATTCCTGGCCCAAGCTGCCTGCCCTCCTGATGCCAGGGAAGAGGGCAGCTCCGACTGCCCAGCCACCTCTCTGACTAAGGCGCCTCTTGTCCTTCCCTTTGGGCAACCCCCTCCTCTTCTTTCCTCGGCCAGTGCCTACTGTGGCGGCCTCTGGCTGGCGTCCCTTTGCGTGATGTGCAGAATGGCGGAGGCCTTGGCAGACGGGCCGGCCCAGGAGAGGTACTCGGGCATCCTGGCTAAGGGCACGGCAGCGTTTGAGCGGCTGCTCTGGAACGGTAGGTCTGGGCCGAGCCGGGCGGGTCAGCAGGGCCGGAAAGAGCCCCCAGCCGACCCGCTTTTTCTCCCTCGCAGGGAAGTATTACAACTACGACAGCGGCCGTGGACCCTCTTCGGACAGCGTCATGGCGGACCAACTGGCCGGGCAGTGGTTCCTACGGGCGTGTGGGCTGGGCGAGGGGCAGTCCGAGGTGAGGAGGGGGGCCAGGAGGCTTGAGGGGGGAGGGATGTCAGTGGGGGGGGGGCAGGGGGCTTCACGAGCCCCCTCTGGTCCACAGGTTTTCCCTCGCAGCCACGTGCTCAGTGCCTTGAAGACCATCTTTGAGCTGAACGTGATGGGCTTTTCGGGAGGGTCCATGGGGGCGGTGAATGGCATGCGTCCCTCGGGGTCGCCGGACACCTCCAGTCTGCAGTCGGACGAGGTGTGGGTCGGTGTGGTCTATGGGCTGGCCGCCACCATGATCCAGGAGGTGGGTGACGGTGGGGGGAGGCGGGGAGGGGCGGGGGTGCCAGCCTGGCTGACTGGGCTTCCTCTCGCCTGGCACAGGGCCTGGTGCCGGAGGGCTTCTCCACCGCCGAGGGCTGCTACCGGACGGTCTGGGAGCGGCTGGGCATGGCGTTCCAGACCCCCGAGGCCTACTGTGAGAAGAAGGTCTTCCGTTCTCTGGCCTACATGCGCCCACTGAGCATCTGGAGCATGCAGCTGGCCTTGGAGCAGCGGGCGGCACAAGGGCAGCCCTTCCCAGCCCCACCTGTGGCCAAACCCAAGGGCCTGTGAGCCAGGGGAGACGGGCAGGCCGCCGCTCCCGCCTGGCCTTCCTGAGCCAAAGCAGGCGCACGGGGGCACCCGGTATGAAGGAAGCCCCTCCCCCCCAACAGCGGGCAAAGCAGAGCTGTTGGGCAAGGGGGGCAGCTTAGAGGTCTTGGCATTATCCAATCTTCAACACTCCCCCACCCCCAACACCCTTTGATTTGCACACAATCACGTTCTGTATAATCAAGTTATTTTTAGAGGGTGAATGATTTTAATTTAAATAAATAAATTAAACTTGGAAAGAAGGCTTTGCAGAACCCTTGATGATGGCCGTGGCATAGCAATAGCAGTTAGACTTATATACCGCTTCATAGGGCTTTCAGCCCTCTCTAAGCGGTTTACAGAGTCAGCATATCGCCCCCAACAACAATCCGGGTCCTCATTTTACCCACCTCGGAAGGATGGAAGGCTGAGTCAACCCTGAGCCGGTGAGATTTGAACAGCCGAACTGCAGTCAGCTAAAGTAGCCTGCAGTGCTGCATTTAACCACTGTGCCACCTCAGCATACAGAGGCAGGAGGGGGCCGCTGCCCGGGTGCCCCTGCTCCGCCAGAGGTGGATCTCCTTCCTGCAGAGCAGGCTGTTCCGGGGGTGTGGTGGGGCGACATCTGCATCTTCCAGGGCAGGGTCTCTGCCAGCCTGTCCAAGCTCTCCCAGGACCTCTGGAGACGGGGGCACCGGTGTTCGTCCTCTGGGAAGGGGCAGCGTCTAGCTAAGCAGCTGGGCTTGGGCAAGGGGGGAGTGGCCTGCAAAGGGCTGGCATTGCCGCCTTCTGAGAACATTTGAAGTTTGCCCAGACTTGTGTGAAGGGTGGGCTTCAGTGGCCCCCGGGGACTTCATCTTTCCCCTCTCTTTGTTTACACAAACGCAGAAGGTGGGACTCCATCTCAATCTTGCCCTGTGAAATGGGCACCCCTGCCCTGCCCATCATCGTTCAGACTGAGATGGGGCAGCTGGGACCTGGGGAGGCCGGGCCGTGTGAGTGGATCTAGAGTGGGCCTCGTTGGGAGGGGAGGAGGAGCTGCTGCGAGCCTCCTGGCAGTCGCTCGGCCTCAGCCGCCTTCAGCCCCGACCTCCTGGAAGGTCAGAGAAAGCCTCTGCTTCCCCAGGGAGGGGAGGGGAGGTCACCGCTTGTGGGCATCCATGTACCCCAAAAACTGGCTCTTGGGACAGCATCCCACGCAGAGGAAAAAGGCCCAGTGTGCAGCGCCCTCTGGAGGCTGAGCTGAGACCTCATGCGGCCAATCTTCACGCTGCCCCACACGGTGTGGGGTCTGGAGCAGCCTCTTCTGGCAACAGTGTGAGCCAAGGGGAGGGGCCGAATGTGACACACACACACACACACACACAGACCCTGCCGTTGGCCAAAGGCCACCTCTGATGCAAGACCCCACCTCACCTGCACCCAGCCAGGAATCCCGGCGCTGGACAGGAAGACTGTTGGGGCAGCAGGCATTTCCACACTGCCAATGGAAAGGGCCTTGCCAAGACCTCCTGCAGCTGCGGCTGCTGCTGAAGAGCCCTGGGGAGCCTGGGGGGGGGGGGAGGCTGGGTGCTCTCACTGCTTTCCAGGCTGAAGGAGGAAGAGCTCCAGGGCTGATAAGCCTCCCACCCACCCACCCCCAAGAGGAGATGCCCTCAATAATTAAGGGAAGTGAGGTTCTTGCTGGCGGCCCCTGTGGCTGCCTGGTCAGCTGGAGGGATGGCCTAGGCGTGGAGGGTCTTGGGCAGAGCCAAAGATTGATCGATTGATTGATTGATTACATTTATATGCCGCCCTTTTCCCCCGAAGGGGACTCAGGGCGGCTCACAATTCAATCAGGGAAGGGGGTACAGACAAGGGAATAAAAAAGACGAGACATAACAATACAAAATTTAAAAAACACACAACAGCCATACCATTCGAGAAGGAACAGCCAGGTTTTAAGGGCTTTGCGGAAGGCCTGGAGGGTGGTGAGGGTTCGAATCTCCACGGGGAGTTCGTTCCAGAGGGTCGGAGCAGCCACAGAGAAGGCTCTCCTCCGGGTAGTCGCCAGTCGGCATTGGCCGGCGGATGGAATTCGGAGGAGGCCTAATCTGTGGGATCTGATCGGTCTATTGGAGGTAAGAAGGAATTGAGTCAGCGAGAAAGCCGTTCGGGGAGCGGAGGGTCGCTCCTCGGCTGCTTGGCGTCTCTTCAACGTGGCAGTTCACAAGTTCCCCGTCCGGAGCGCAAAAGGGTCCCAGGTGTATCCCCGCAGCTGTCTGGGCAGTGCTTGGCAGGCCCAGGGGGAGGGGGAGGCATTGGCTCTCCCCTTCTGAAAATGAAACCAATGCCTGGAAGAGGAAAATGGGGGCCTGCAGAAGCGCCACGAGCAGCAGCCAAGACCCTTCTCTTCCCCCCCCCCCCCACACACAGGGCTTTGGAGGGCGGCTGGAAGCGAAGGGGAGGAGGATTGGGGGCCTGCCATTCAGGTGCTTTAGAGGAAGGAAGGGAAGGGGAAGGCCACCACTTGGAGGCTCTTAGTTGGTGGGAGAAAGTGGGGGGGGGGAGGACATTGTTGTGGGGGGGAATGCATTTGGTGGGGGGGGAATGCATTGTTGCTTGTTTGCATGCAAAGAAACTTCTGTTGCATCCCAACATAATTCAGTCACGTCGGTTGATTTGGTGTCAAACTCGTGGCCTGCAGGCCAGATGTTACCGATCAGTCTCCGGATACGCCTCAAGGTGCTAGTCGTAACTTATAAAGCCCTTCATGGTATTGGATCTGGGTACTTGAGAGACCGCCTGCTGCCAATTACCTCCCAAAGACCCATTAGATCGCACAGGGTCGGCCTCCTCCGGGTTCCGTCTACCAGCCAATGCCACCTGGCTATTACCCGGGGGAGGGCCTTCTCTGTGGCAGCTCTGGCCCTCTGGAATGAACTCCCCGCAGGGATTCGGACCCTCACCTCTCTCCAGGCCTTCCGGAAAGCCGTCAAAACCTGGCTTTGCCGGCAGGCCTGGGGGTGATGAGTTCCCTCCCCTCTCGACATGTATGGTTGTGCGACTGTTGTCTACTTTTATTATTTGTATTTTTTATGTTCCCCTTTTTCCCACTTGAATTGTTCGCCGCCCTGAGTCCCCCCGGAGAAGGGCGGCATACAAATAATAAAATTCTATTCTATTCTATTCTATGTGACATGCCCTGCCCACACCCACCCGTTTTAGTGAAGGGGGGACGTTGCGGTATGTCACATGACAATGGGTCATCATGATTTTGACCCCCCTGCTTTAGGTGAGTTTGAGTTTGAGTTTATTGGTCTTGTATGCCGCCCACTCCCGAAGGACTCCAGGCGGCTTACAATAGACAAGGGAAGGGGATAAATAGACAAAGCAACACTTTAAAATACACAACAGTCACAGTTTCCGTGGGGCTGGATATTTCGAGAGCCCCCCCGGCCTGCTGGAGCAGCCAGGACTTAACGGCTTTGCGGAAGGCCGGGAGGGTCGGAAGGCCGGGAGGGTACTAAGGGTCCGGATCTCCACAGGGAGGTCATTCCAGAGGGCTGGAGCTGCAACAGAGAAGGCTCTCCCCCGGGGAGTCACCAGCCGACATTGGCTGGCAGATGGAATCCGGAGGAGACCTAACCTGTGAGATCTAATCGGTCTATGGGAGGTGATCGGCAGGAGGCGGTCTCTCAGGTGAAGCAGAGTTGGGCTGCCAGCCTCCCCCCCCCCCGCTGTGTGGCAATTTCCCCCAGGGTCCCTGGAGTGGCCCCTCTTTGATGTCAGGCCTTGCTTGAATGACAGCCGAGGCACTGATGTCACTGGAGAAGACTGGCCAGAGCCCACGGAAAGCTTCTCCAGCTGTTTCATAACGTTCCTGCTTCCCATCATCTCCCTGACACTAAAAGTAAAGAATAATAAAAGTGAATTACGACATTAAACAATAATCGCAGCAATTCCTCTTGTCAACAATACCCCCCCCCCAAAAAATAGAAACCCAATATACCTCTTCCACTCTCCATACACCTCTTTCTTCCACCCCCTCCAACTTTCTATCTTCCCTCCATCATCCCCCTCTACCCTACTTCCCCTCGCCCTCTACCACTCCTCTCTCCCGATCCACTCCCTCCCTTCCTTCTCACCTTCCCTCCCACCCTCTCTCCCATCCCTCTCTACCCATCTTTCTTCTATCCCACTCCTCCTCCCCTCGGTGTATTTCCACTATATTGCTGTGATTATTGTTTAATGTTGTATGGCGTTGGCTATGCACAGTATATATGTGAGTGTATGAAAATGAAAAAATGGAAAATAAAAAACTATCGCCAAAAAAAGTGAATTACAGATTCCACCCCCCACACCCCCCACCCCGATCAATTTAATGCTTTACAGCAGATGTGGCTGCTGTCTGTAAACAAGCCAGGAGTTTGCTCCACACAATTCTCCTCGCAGCTCCCTTTCCGTTGCTTGGGGGTCTCTTCTGGGCTTGGTGATTTCCTTGCAGGTGTTTGCAAAGAGCCTCCAAGACCACCCCCCAAATAACCAAGACTGACAGGGCAAGACCCTACAATGTAAAGGGAGAGAAACCCCATCCCTTCCTAGCCCTGATGGAATTATCTAGTTGGGTCATGAAAACGTCTGCAAGAAAAGAGCCAAACTCGGAGACCACCAAGGACCCCCTCATGTCAACCCTGGGCTGCGAAGACTCTCCTGCAGTGGAGGCTTTTGGGTTGCTTCTGCATCTGAAGGGAGGAGGGAGAGAAATGGGGAAGGCGGTGGTGATAAATGTTCTTCTCCCCCTCCCATGCATTCAAGAAAAGCCCCTCGGAGACACCCCCCCCCCCGCCTGCCAAACCATAGGAGCTGCTTAAATTGCCCTTGTGAGGAGCCGACCTTCAGAGCAAGCCGAAGCCTCCCCCCCCCCCCCGCCCCCGGCACCCACTGGCGACAGGCAGGCGTCTCAACCAGGAACTTCTGGCCCAGAAAGCCAAAACGTTGCTGTTCGCCCCTCAGAACTCAAGGATGGTTGACCTAGTGGAAAGAGACGAAGGATAATAACAAATAAGGTCACACAGATAGGCTTCTTCCGAATCTTGCAACCTGCCCTTGGCTCCCCCCCCCCCCCCGCCGCCTTCTGGAAATGGAAGCAACGCCTGGGGGGGGGGGGAAGGTTCCGCTTTTGCGAATGGCCACCTAACAAAGCATTCAAACCCCCCTGGGGCTCCCCCTATAGCCTCCTTTGTTGCTAGTCTGCATGCACCCCACTCCCCGAGTGATTTGGCGATGTGAGGGGATTAGGATTAGGATTTATTTCATTTATAGTGGCGCAGTGGGTAGGGTGCAGTACTGCAGGCTACTTCAGCTGACTGTTATCTGCAGTTCGGCGGTTCAAATCTCACCAGGCTCAAGGTTGACTCAGCCTTCCATCCTTCCCGAGGTGGGTGAAATGAGGACCCGGATTGTTGTTGGGGGCAATATGCTGACTCTGTAAACCGCTTAGAGAGGGCTGAAAGCCCTATGAAGGCGGTGTATAAGTCTGACTGCTATTGCTATTATATGCCGCCCTTTTCCCCGAAGGGGACTCAGGGTGGCTCACAACTCAGTCAAGGGAAATGAGGTACAAACAGGGGGGGGGGGCATGGTTGGGCCACCATGGGCACCTTAGGGTCCGCTTCCCCCCCCCCCCCCCCGGAGATCAATCGCTGAGCGAAGCAGCCCGACCCTTCGCCCCGCAGAACGGCAGTTTTCGCCAGAAACTCTTGACACATTTTCCGGGCAGCAGAGCAGAACAAGAAAAAACGGGGAGCCCCGCGATGGCCTTCGCGGTCTGCCCCCCCCCCGCCCTCGCATGCCAAAGTCACGGCCGGCACTCGCCAGCCATTTCCCAGAAGCTCCCGTCCCCTCGGGGAGGGGGGAGGGATCCTGCCCCTCCCTGCCGCGAGGGGTATGGGAGGAGGCGGCAGCTCCATGGGGGGTGGGTGTAGCCAGCGCTTGCCCAAGCGGGGCTTTATAAGGGCCCGTCCCGTCGGGGCTGGCAAGTCTCGAGTCCTGGAGGGCACCATGGCGATAGGCACAGCAGCGTTGGGACTCCTCGCTCTCCTGCTCGGCTGCTCCGGCACCGCTGCCGAAGCTCAAAACTCGGGGCGCTTCGCCATGCGGAAGGTGAGATGCGGAGTGGTGGGCGGAGGGTCCCGGCTTCCCTCGTGGAAAGCCACCGCTCCCAGGCTCTGCGCAGAAGGGGCCGCACCCGGTCCCGTCGCGTTGAGCGCCAGGGGCTCCGAGTCCCCGACGGCCGGACGGCCCAGCGCTTGTTCCTCTGCCGCTCTCGCTTGCGGGGCGACCCGGGCGCAGTCTTGACAGGCGCCTCGCCCGACGGGGCTTTGGGATGGGCCGCCTCTGCCACCCGCTCCCGGCGTGGGCAGCCCGGGGGATCGGGCAGGTGGGGACTCTCCCCGGAGACAAAGGAATCGCCGCTGGCAGCCTCTCTACCTGTTGGACAGCCGCGCTGGGCCAGCCCCGTGAACTGTTTTCCTGCCCCCCCCCTTTTAGTGCGTCCTGACTGGCAACTGGGTGAGTGACCAGGGCTCCAGGATGGTCATCTCGGACAGCAACAATTCCGGGGTGTTCAGCGGCTCCTATCTGACCGCCGTGGCTGCCACCGACAACACCATCCGGGCTTCCCCTCTGCAGGGCATCCAGCACCAGGCGGACCAGCAGGCCCAGCCCACCTTCGGCTTCACGGTCAACTGGAACTTCTCCGGTAAAGCCACTCACTATTTGGGGTGGAAGCAAATAGAATGGGGGGGGGGAGGGAGGGAATCTACTGGATCTCCCAGAGGAGGCATGATGCCGGTCGCATCAGCCCGATTATTCCCGCTGGGGAAGTCCAGGTGGAGGGCTTTCTCTGCATTGGTTCCTGCACTCTGGAATATCCTGCCCCCCCCCACCCCCCCAATGTGAGGTTGACCCCAACCCTCCTATATTTTCATAAGGGCCTAAAGACCTGACTCTGCCAGTTGGCTCACTGCCCCAGTGGAGGGATCAGTGCAGAGATTAGATCTGCCTCTTCCAGATTTTTTTCACTCAATGCCTCCCCCCCCCCCCCCACATTAGCTGGAGCTGCCCAAAGAGTTTAGAGTTTTATTGATTTGTATGCCACTCACTCCGGAAGGACTCCGGGCGGCTTACAATAAAACAAGGGAGGTGGGATAATACACAAACAACATGTTAAAATATACAACAGTCACAATTTCTGTGGGGCTGGATATTTCGAGAGCCCCCCCCCAGGCCTGCTGGGGCAGCCAGGACTTAACGGCTTTGCGGAAGGCCTGGAGGGTAGTAAGGGTCCGGATCTCCACGGGGAGGTCGTTCCAGAGGGCCGGAGCAGCAACAGAGAAGGCTCTCCCCCGGGGAGTCGCCAGCCGACATTGGCTGGCAGATGGAATCCGGAGGAGACCCAACCTGTGAGATCTGATCAGTCTATGGGAGGTGATCGACAGGAGGCTCCTCCAGGTGCCACCGGCATGGAGTAAATCATTTGGGTGGGTTGATCTATGGAACATACATCCCCCCCCAGTGCTATAACCCAGTTACCTACCAGTGAGTCTCTGGCCGATTCCCCCCTCAGAGTCCACCACCGTCTTTGTGGGTCAGTGTTTCCTGGACGAGGATGGAGAGGAGCAGCTGAAGACCACCTGGCTGCTGCGTGTGGAGGTGGGGTCCGTGGCAGAGGACTGGGGGGCAACCCGGTAAGAAAAAGTAGGGGTTGAACTGCTTTGCCCCCTAACTGGAAGGTCCCTGGGACCACCACCCCTTCTTCTTCTCTCTTTCCTCCCCCCTCCCCAAGGGGCTCTTGAAAGTTGGCACCAATGGTTTAGTTAGTTTATTGGTTTTGTATGCCGCCCACTCCCGAAGGACTCCGGGTGGCTTACAATGAAAAGGGAAGGGGGATAAATAAGACAATACAAAATTTAAAATACAACAACAAGTTGTAGAGTGTGTGTCTCTCGGGGTCATTTCAGCTCCCTGAGCTGCTCCAGCGGGAGAGGCTGGCATCAGCAATAGCAATAGCAGTTAGACTTATATACCGCTTCATAGGGCTTTCAAAGAATGTCAGACTAATTATTAATGCATTAGAATATCTGGGAAAGAATAACCAAATTCCTGCTGCGTTCATATTTCTGGATGCTGAGAAGGCCTTTGATCGAGTTAACTGGCAATTTCTGTTGAAGATATTGCAAAAAATGCAGATAGGAGATAGCTTTTTACGGTCAATTAAAGCAATATACTAACAGCAAACAGCCCAAATCATAGTCAACGGAAGTTTAACAGATCCTTTTCAAATCGGAAAAGGTACAAGACAGGGCTGTCCTTTGTCCCCACTATTGTTTATTATTATAACTTTGGAAGTATTGTTGAATAAAATACGGGGCTTGGATGGTCTAAAAAGGATCAAGATTAGGCAGCAAGAATACAGAGTCTGCGCTTTTGCGGATGATTTGGTCATAATATTGGAACAACCGCAGGAATCTAGTATGGTTTTAATGAATACGATTAATCAATATGGTCAAGTGTCTGGTTTTAAAATAAATTTAGGAAAAACAAAAATATTAGCTATTAATATGAATACTAAACAAAAGGAAGCATATTGCCCCCAACAACAATCCGGGTCCTCATTTTACCCACCTCGGAAGGATGGAAGGCTGAGTCAACCCTGAGCCGGTGAGATTTGAACCGCTGAACTGCTGATAGCAGTCAGCTGAAGTGGCCTGCAGTACTGCACTCTACCCACTGCGCCACCTCGGCTCTTGGTAGACCACGTTTCAGAGCTTTTGAGGAGGTTCAGTGACAAGCTGTTGAAGTGTGGTTTGGGTGGCATCACAGTTGGGTGGGCCCACAGCTGGCAACGCGTGGAGAGTTGGCATTAATTGCTCTACTCAAATTGGAGAGAAGGAGCCAGCGCAGGCCCTATATTTGTATGGGGCAAAGAGGCAACCTGGGTGCCTCCCTAGGGCACACGGCCTGCACCTCCCAAGAGGCCATCCTCTCGGGACCCTCCGGAGCTTCTTCAAAGGAGGCCCATCAAAGACAGCGGAGATTTCAACCAGCCTGGGCCGTTCCCCTCCTCAGATGGGGCCTGCAATGGGTGGCTGAGGACCCTACGGGCCCCAGAAGCAGCAGCATCCATTTCCCCCTCTTTTTCATGGTCACCTGAGTGGGTGGAAGGAGGGAATGGGGTGGGTGGGGGTTTGGAGGGATGCTCAGTCTGGGTGAACAGCAATCATGCCACCATGAATTTTGACATTTTTCCTCCCTCCTGCTTCATTGTAGGGTTGGCAAGGACACTTTCTACCGCACCAAGTGAGAGGGTGAAGAGAGCCAGGTTCCCGTGGTTTCTGCCTGGGGACGGGGGTGAGCCTTCCTGCCTCACCCATCAGCCACTCTTCTCCAATAAAATGTTTTCCCGAGCAGCATCAGCCTCCCTGGTCTTTCAGAAGCTCCCCGGGTGCCAGTCTGCAGGCTTCCCGGAGATGCTGGGTAGGACCCCCCCCATCTGGAGGGGGTGGGCTCAGAGCCAACTCTGGGGTTCAAGGGCCCTTTTCTAGTACTTCCCCCCTTATTTTGCCTTGGCTTGGTCCTGGGGAGAGGGGGCTTCCTCCATGCAAACAGGCTTGAGATGGGGGCTTAAGGAAGGTTGTTCTTGTGGTCACTCCTGATTTGGCCCCAAATGTGAAGTACCCGTGGTTCGCCCATGAGGCCAATGTTGAGAAAAGACACGGACACGAGCTTTCTCGGGATGAGGCGACCCAAATTGGGGTCTGGGAGCCCCTTTTATTGAGATAGGACAAAGGCAGGAGGAGCAATCAGCATGTGATTAAAGACAGCCTGTCAAACTACAATTGCTAATCTACTGCTCAGGGAAGTTCTATCTATATATGGTCAAATCCTGGGCGTCGTTGGGTAAGGCACATCTAGAGTGAACTATCAGGATGTTATGTTATGAACTATCAGGATGTTATGGAGTTTGTTTTTTCCTGTGTGGTTCAGCATGGCTGTGCATGCCCTGTTATGCACTGGGCCATGGGTGACCGCCACACCTACACAAGGAGTTATATGACAACACTCTTGTCTCTACAACCACACAGCCGTTGCCCTGGAGGACTGTTGGGAACCTGCAGCTGATCCATGGGGCAGCAGTGGGAAGCACCCTCTCCCCAGGAGTTATCGATCTGTCCTAGTAGGGCCGGGGCACCTGGCTACTTGGTGAACTGAGCTGGCTCTCAGTGGGTCTCTGTACAGGACAAGCTGCTAGGGGGGGTGTCACCCATTAAGCCCTTTGCCCGCAACCATCTCTGCCATTGGACAAGCTTAGACAGAGCGGAACCCTCAGGGTGGGGGACGAAAGGGAAAGCAGAAGGATGGCCCTGAGTGAGGTTGGAAGTGGGGAACTGAGCAGGTTGCTCTGATTGGATCCAAGAGAAGCTTTAAGGCCGGCATGCGGTGGGGCACGACAAGGTTCACTCTGGGGCCCGGCTCTCTTCATAAGTAAACCAACGGGTTATTAATATTCACCAGCATCTGCCTTCACTAAAATCCAAGAACTGTCCCAGTTCAGCCAAAAGCAGGCCAATGCTATGGCCAAGGAGCCCACAGGGCACTTGAAAGTTTCCCAAACTTAGGAATGTATAAAAAAAATCAATTTGAATAACAAATGGTTATGTTAGTACTGTCAAAAAGGATCGTAACTTATGCAAAAAAATTTTTAAAGGTATTTGTATTTTAATGTTTTAAATTTCTAATAAAGGGTTGTTTTTTTTTCTAAAAAAAAAAGTTTCCCAAATGAGATAAACCCACCAGGCAATAGCAATAGCAATAGCAGTTAGACATATATACTGCTTCATAGGGCTTTCAGCCCTCTCTAAGCAGTTTACAGAGTCAGCATATCGTCCCCACAGTCTGGGTCCTCATTTCACCCACCTCGGAAGGATGGAAGGCTGAGTCAACCCTGAGCCGGTGAGATTTGAACCGCCGAACTGCAGAAATGCAGTCAGCTGAAGTAGCCTGCAGTGCTGCATTTAACCACTGCGCCACCTCAGCTCTGATTAATATCAAATCTCCAACACAAGAGGACTCAGGAGGCCCGAAAAGCCCAGCATTCAGAAAGCACAATGTCCTTGGATCAGGTGAAGAAGGCAGAGTCCCTCTTCCTCATCCCTGACTGGCTGTGGGTGCCTGCATTTCCCACCTGAGTCCTCAGGGCCAACTCCCTCCCTGACTCCTGCTGGGAGCCCTTGGCCAGCTCCCCTCCAGCCCTGCCTGGGACTGGTTCATCCTCCTCCAAGGGGTATCAGGGGAAGCTGTGTCTGTGTGGGGTCATCACAATTGGCCACCCATGATGTGCAGGGACAAGTGGTTGTCCAACCTTGTCTTTAAGTCCTCCTGCAATGGAGCTTCCTCTACAGCTCCCGGAGGCAAGCCGTTCTGTTGTAATATAGTTCCTTGTGTAGGTGTGTGTCCCCCATGGCCCAGATCATACCAGGGCATGCAGAGCCACGCTGAACCACACAGGAGAAAACAAACTCCTAGAACGCCATAACATCCTGATAGTGCATAACATAACATTCTGAGATGTGCCCTACCAATGACGCCCAGGATTTGACCATATATAGACTGAGCAGTAGATTAGAAATTGTACTTTTACAGGCTGTTTTTACTCACATGCTATTGCTCCTCCTGCCTTTGTCCTATCTCAATAAAAGGGGCTCTCAGACCCCCAATCTGGGTCACTCCATCCCGAGAAAGATCGTGTCCTGTCTTTTCTCCGCATTGGCCTCATGGACGAACCACGGAAATGTTACACCGTTCCATTGAGGGATCCCTCGGCCAGGAAACTCACCCCTCTTTCCAGGTTGACTCTCCTTCTGATGAGCAAGAGAAGAGCAGCCGGACATAGGACAGGACAGAGGGGGCCTCAGTCATGCTTGTCTGTGCTGAGTGCCCTGTTGAAATCTCAAACTCTCACACACACTCAGAGGGTCTATGAGATAAATAGTAAGTTTCTCAAAGCCGGACAGTGAAATAACAGATGAGAAGAGGAACATGACCAAATTGTCTCGGAAGGAAAGCCTGCCTCTTGAGTTTTGCTCCCAAAAGGAACACAGAGAAGTTAAAAGCCGAGTCCAAAGTTTGGAGAGCCAAGCCAGCTTCATCCGCCTGACCCAAAGCCAGAATTCCAGGTGTCTTAAGTTCAGCTCAATTTGAATGCATGGTGGTAACTTTGGTCTTTTGTACTTTAATCATTCAGGCTAACAAGGCTCCATGGCTATGGTGTTTTTTTTAAAAATTCTTTTAACAGTGCTTTCACTTGTCCCTTTGGTCTGAATGAGCTCCTTTGATGTTGAGGGAGTCAAAATCCAGGCACAGAGAAAAATCGTGGCACGACAAAACTGCGGTCCACTAAAGCGCGCCCGATTAAAGCGCGTCGCTGACGTCATCAGCAGCGCGACAACAGCGACCGCGGAGAAAAAAGGGTGCTTTAAATAGCGCTTTGAAAGCAAGCCGATTCACGTTAAGGGTTAGGGTTAGGGTTAGGGTTAGGGTTAGGTTAAGGGTTAGGGTTAGGTTTAGCGTTAGGTTAAGGGTTAGGGTTAGGGTTAGGGTTAGGTTTAGGGTTAGGGTTAGGGTTAGGTTTAGGGTTAGGGTAAGGGTTAGGGTTAGGTTAAGGGTTAGGGTTAGGTTTAGGGTTAGGTTAAGGGTTAGGTTTAAGGTTAGGTTTAGGGTTAGGTTTAGGTTTAGGTTTAGGGTTAGGTTAAGGGTTAGGGTTAGCTTTAGGGTTAGGTTAAGGGTTAGGTTTAGGGTTAGGTTAAGGGTTAGGGTTAGGGTTAGGTTAAGGGTTAGGGTTAGGTTTAGGGTTAGGTTAAGGGTTAGGGTTAGGTTTAGCGTTAGGTTAAGGGTTAGGGTTAGGGTTAGGGTTAGGGTTAGGTTTAGGGTTAGGGTTAGGTTTAGGGTTAGGTTAAGGGTTAGGGTTAGGGTTAGGTTAAGGGTTAGGGTTAGGTTTAGGGTTAGGTTAAGGGTTAGGTTTAAGGTTAGGTTTAGGGTTAGGTTTAGGGTTAGGGTTAGGGTTAGGTTTAGGGTTAGGTTAAGGGTTAGGGTTAGGTTTAGGGTTAGGTTAAGGGTTAGGTTTAGGGTTAGGTTAAGGGTTAGTTTTAGGGTTAGGGTTAGGTTAGGGTTAGGGTTAGGGTTAGGTTAAGGGTTAGGTTAAGGGTTAGTTTTAGGGTTAGGGTTAGGTTAAGGGTTAGGTTAAGGGTTAGGGTTAGGGTTAGGTTAAGGGTTAGGTTTAGGGTTAGGTTAAGGGTTAGGTTAAGGGTTAGGGTTAGGTTTAGGGGTTAATTTTAGCTTTAGCGCTCACAGCGTGCTTTTTTCGTCGCGCTGTGATGACGTCAGGTACGCGGTTTCGTCAAGCGCGCTTTAGTCGAACGTGGTTTTGTGGTGGAATCGAGAAAAATAACCAGGCAAGGAAAGGTGTGAACTTGGTTTATTGGCTCATCATCGAATAGCCCTATATAGCAATAAGTCATTTTACAAAGACCCTAACTTTTAATTTTGACTGATCAATAATCAGATAATTCTTGTGAGAATAGGAGCCAAGTCTGCTTAACAGTCTATGAAACCCAAATGTCATATTGGCAGCCCCCTTGTCTTAATTTCGGGTGGGGATCAGTCCTACTTCTCAAGGATCCATTGATCCCAAATCACACTCTCTAACAAATCAGCAAAGAACATGGAATAATTGGATTTCAAAAGTTTTATTTCTTTTAAGGCAAACATTTCATCATTCCTCAATCAGTAAGACATCGAAGTACAATTTCTTGTATATCAAAATAATTCTAGTTTACCACCAAATTCTTGTCTAGCCTAATATATACCCGTCCCCCTTCCACCCTCTCCCCCAACCCCCCTCAACCTCCCCCCCCCGACTTCCCAGAACCCGTACACGGTATGGATTTCTAACAAACACAGTCTAAAATCTGTTGGGAAAAAAAAGAAATAAAAAAATTAATAACATTCTACATTGACCTTAGCTTCTTCTTGCTGAACCAACTTTAAACAATTTAAATCATTTCTGATCTTAAGCATAGGCTAACTGGAATTTCTTGGTCCCGTATTTATTTTGTATATAGTCAATCCATTTTTTCCAGTCTCGTTTATATCTCTCAATTGAGTGATCTTTAAGATATGCCGATATTTTAGCCATCTCGGCTAAGTTTGTGACTTTCAATGTCCATTCTTAGGTTGTAGGCAAGTCTTCCTTCTTCCAGTATTGCGCCACCAACAGTCTTGCTGCGAACATGGAATAATTGGGATGGAAGGGATCTTGGAGATTTTCTAGTCTGACCTATTCCACTGATTAATTGTTCTCATGGTCAGTGCTTGTAGAGAGGGCATTGAGCAGGGTCAACATTCTGAGTTCCATCCACAACACAGGGACAAGAAGCGGGACTGTTTTGGGACTGTTGGCTAAACCAGGCTGCAGCTAGTTGACTTTAGTTAAGGGACTTCCTTCCTTCCTTCCTTCCTTCCTTCCTTCCTTCCTTCCTTCCTTCCTTCCTTCCTTCCTTCCTTCCTTCCTTCTTCCTTCCTTCCTTCCTGGGCCAGGAGCCTCACGGAGCCTCTAGGGCAGTGTTTCTCAACCTTTCAAGTCTCCAAGGTTGAGAAACACTGCTCTAGGGCCTCTCTTCTCTACACCCCCACCTTGCTTGGGGGCTTTGCTTCACGGCCTGATTGCTCCAGCTTTTCTGCGGATGCTCAATTTGAACAGTGACTCCCTGCTTGGTATTTGGCTTCCCTCAAGACCAAGCGAAGCACACAGAGATCTCTGAAGAGCTCGAATCAAGGGGGGCTACATCCTTCCAGCCCCCTGCTCCATCTCCCTGAGGTGTTTCATACCATCAGCCACGCTGTCCTACTGGACTGACCCCGGGGTGTGTGTGTGGGTGGGAGGGGGGCACCTCATCCAGCCCTAGGCCCCTTTTATGCAGGGCCTGGGGTCTCTCACCTCTGCTGTTCCACACCCACACAAGGCTCCTGGTTGAGTGACTGGACAGCATCGGGCTCTTGGCTGGTTTGGGTTGCCCATCTCTGCCCTAGGATACCACAGGTTGCCCGGGGGGGGGGGCGGGGTTGGCAGGGACTCAACCCTAGCAAGACAGAGGGGATCTGGGCGTTGGGTCTCCCCTGAATCTGGAGAATCTTGTTATCCTTAAAAGCACTCCTCCACAGGGCTGGAGTTCAATGAGCGGGGAGGGGGGTGGCGGGGGGCTCCTGCCAGGGTAAGCGTTGGCAGCCGTGGGTAGGAGGACCCTTGCCCAGACTGACCTTCTGTTCTGTTCTGTCTCTGCACAGATGGTCCCCCCCCCCCCGGGAGCGTCTGCAGAGCTCCCGAGGGCAGCTGGGGGGACGGACTGGGGGGCTGGGGGTTGCTGCTACCCTGTGGAGTGTCTTTCGCTCCCAGTGATGCAATTAATCAGCCACGGAATTCTGCCGGTAAATCATGAAGCTGCTCCGGTGAGAAGCTGAGTGATCTTTCTCCCGCTTGACTTAAGGAGGGAGGAGGAGGAAGGTTGATGAACGGCAGCGCGGTGAATGTAGAAGTAGGAGAAAGAGGGCCCCCACTCCTTTTTTTGTTGGCTGTAAATCTTTCCTGTGAGTTGGATGATACCCTTCTTTGTGGTTTTTCTTTTTTTCCCTTTTAATGTTTTTGTTTGTTTGTTTCTGTCTTATAAACTTTTAGAAAGTTTTAGACAAAGGGCGTGATACCATTGGTTGAAACGATCACATGATTTGCCTTGTTTCGTTATTCCTGGGCGTGATTTCAACACTAACCACAAGAGGGAGCAAAATACTTAATTTGTATCCGGAGACTAAGGGAGTTCACCTTTACTTAAAGTTCTTATACAATAATACAATAGCAGAGTTGGAAGGGACCTTGGAGGTCTTCTAGTCCAACCCCCTGCCTAGGCAGGAAACTCTGTAAACTCTGACTCTGTAAACTGCTTAGAGAGGGCTGAAAGCCCTATGAAGCGGTATATAAGTCTAACTGCTATTTATTTCCCAATTTATTTGCCACCCATCCCATGGATACAGGCGATTTTTTTGGGGGGGGCCAGCAAAGGGCCTTTGGCTTGCCAGAGTAGCCGTTCCCGCTTCTTCTGAAGTCTCGCCAAACACAACCGCTCCTAAACTCAGAGGAAAACCACAGCTGCCCTTCTGGGAGGGGAACAGGAGAGGTTGGGGATGCATCATGAGTCATTGGCATCTCTCTCCCCCCCACAATTAGCCACCCACCCACCCAGGTAGCTGTCCGGTTCCCACCAGGCATAGCTGCTCTGCCTTCCCCCTTCTCACCTGTGTTTGGCTTTCAACGAGGTAGCCGAGCCGACCTCTCTCATTGGGGGAAGGGCAGGCAGGCTGGCACTGGCTTGCCCCTTCACCTGCCCATTTCAGCCACTTGCTGCCCCCCCTCCAACTTCCTCTTCCTCCCTGCAACCCCCCCACCCACCCCAGGCAAAGTCAGCCTGTCTCCTCCTCCAATCCTTGCAGGGTTAAGTCAACGCCTTCACTTCCATCACTTTAAACTGTAAGGTTTTAATAAATTGTGGGAAGTTATCATCCTGCCCTCTCCCAGAAAAATGAAATATCCTAGGAAATATTGAAAAGGCAGAATATTTCTCTGGATGTGAAAAGAAACATGTTTTAAAAGACAGAATAGTTGCCTATAACTTTCTGCCCTTAATGGGCCATTAAGATGGCCAGGCCAGCCCACTTTACATAATAAAGACTTCTCCTCACTGCAGCTGTAGGGGGAAGGGATATTACTCAACTCTTCACATGGCATCTGAGAACTCATCACAGCCTAGAGAGTAGCCCCCTGCATGGCACCATGGGAGTCTGACAACCAATCAGAATACATTTCTTACACAGGAACAGGAAACAGAGAGGTGGGACTGAACAGGGTATAAAAAGCCTAGCAAGCCCCTCCCTCAGCCCTTCTCTTCTTCTCCACCAACATTGAAGCATGTGATCCCCTTTTCTGTTCAGGGCTCAAGCCATGTGGTCCTGTCCACCATTAAAACCATCTTTCCAAGCAGCCTCCATGTCTCCAGTGTCTTTTCCCCCACTTGGAGCCGAACCCAGAAGGACGTTTCTTCCAACAAAATGAAAGAGGAACCTGATCCTGTTGGAATGAATTCTTCTTTACCTGCATTTATTGCTCCACCAGGGGCTCGGCCAGGTTCAAGGAAGCCCAGGTGAAGGACGCATCTGCAGGCTAAAGGATGTCGGTGTGTGCTCCACGCATGTGATTTGATTTGGGGGGAGGGGGCTGGGAGAGAGTGGGGGAAGCGGGGGAAGGTGTTCTGTGGAGGGTGGGGCCTGTAGGCAGGTGAGCGTGAGAGTTTGCCTGGCAACAGTGAGAGCAGCAAAGCATCCACATTTCTGGTTTCTGGCTCTTCCTGCCATCGGCAGAGGTGACCCAGAGCTTCCTGGGGAGGGCGGGGGGGGGGGGCAGAGGTTCACCTCCAGGGCCCTGGCGAGGGATTTTCCATGCACTGCTAGGCAAAATTGCTGGGATCCATTTTCAGTTGGGTACCAAGCGAGGTGCAGATCAACTGTTGGAGATTCCCAGGAGCAGTTGGAGAAGACCAAGTGGAGCTGTGTGGGGGGCGTTTGAGCAGAGGCACCTGTGCATTACACCAGCGCCCCCTCCTGGCTGCTGAAGGCTACCAGGAAGTGACAGCTGGTTCTCCTTAAAGGAGGGGGGGGGTCTTGGCACCTTCCTCTCAAGGCCACTGGAGCCTCCTGGAGAATTTTCATCCAGGAGAGGTGATGTGATGTTCCCGTGGGTCATCCATGAGGCCAATGTGGAGAAAAGACACGGACACGAGCTTTCTCGGGATGGAGCGACGACCCAGATTGGGGGTCTGAGAGCCCCTTTTATTGAGATAGGACAAAGGCAGGAGGAGCAATAGCATGTGGTTAAAAACAGCCTGTAAAAGTACAATTTCTAATCTACTGCTCAGGGAAGTTCTGTCTATATATGGTCAGATCCTGGGCGTCATTGGTAGGGCACATCTCAGGATGTTATGTTATGAACTATCAGGATGTTATGGAGTTTTAGGAGTTTGTTTTCTCCTGTGTGGTTCAGCGTGGCTTCGCATGCCCTGTTATCCACTGGGACATGGGTGACCGCTACGCCTGCACAAGGAACTATATTACAACAGGCGATTGTCCCGCAGCTCCAGAGGAGGCCGGGTGAAGTGGACAGAGCCCCTTTTCATAGCTTTCAGGCCCGCTTATGGGGCAGAGGCAGCATCAGTCGTGTTTTGTGGATGACCTCTGGCGGGAGCAGGACGGAGGTAGAGCCTGCATCACCTTGAAGCCGGTCCCGGTTGGAGTCGATTGGCAGAGAAAAGTGCCCCCACGCAGCCTACCTCTGGGTGACACCATGCATGGTCCCCATGGGGTGAGCTACCATGTATAGGTGAGTGGCACCCAGGCGGGCATCTCCATCCCAGGCCTGTGGGTGCTCTCTTGCTGGTTTTGGAGGCGGGGGGGGGGGTTGAGCTGGACATCAGGCTTCAGTAGCCGTGGGCAGAGGGGGGGTTTCCTGCCCAAGGAGCTGGAGGGAGAGGTGGCTGGGAGGGCCCTCGCTCAATTTCACAATGTGCATCAGTCACACCCCTTCCTGGTTTGAGAGTCCCTTCTTTCAGCCATTCGTGCCCTGGTCATTCCACCTCTCCCCCACATTGACTACTGCAAAAGTGCTCTAGTGGGGGCTACCCTTGAAGTGTCCAGAAGCTGCAGCTGGTGTAAAATGAAGTGGCATTAAGCAGTTTTGGGTGCCCCGATGTAACGTAACCATCCTCTGCTACCAAATGTGATATTCCCATGGTTCACCCATGAGGCCAATGTGGAGAAAAGACAGGACATGACCTTTCTCGGGATGGAGCGACCCAGATTGGGGGTCTGAGAGCCCCTTTTATTGAGATAGGACAAAGGCAGGAGGAGCAATAGCTTGTGGTTAAAAACAGCCTGTAAAAGTACAATTTCTAATCTACTGCTCAGGGAAGTTCTGTCTATATATGGTCAAATCCTGGGCGTCATTGGTAGGGCACATCTCAGGATGTTATGTTATGAACTATCAGGATGTTATGGAGTTTTAGGAGTTTGTTTTCTCCTGTGTGGTTCAGCGTGGCTTCGCATGCCCTGGTATGAACTGGGCCATGGGTGACCCACACCTACACAAGGAACTATATTACAACACCCCAAGGGGAGGGTCACACATGAAACACCTCTGCCGAGTGACTGCATTGGGCATCCGTTTACTTCCGGGTCTGATTCCGGGTCTTTATCCTCTTTAAAGCCCTTCGCTGGGCTGGCACCATGTTATCTGGGAAAGCACCCCTGTTTCACCACCCCATGCTACTCGGTCACGCGGGGGGGGGGCACGCTGAGATCCCTGCCAATGAAAGAACCCCAACTGACCCCCCTCTGCTGTCACCCTGGCCTATGGGCCACACTTCTTTGCCCCCTGAGGGCCTCCCAGAAGAGCATCGAGAGCTACCTCTACCGACTGGCACGGGGTGCCTAAAAGTACCTTGCAACTTTGAAGGTGCTGGTAGGAAGCCAGGGAAGATTTCCTCAGGGGCTGAGGCTGCCCAACTTCCTTCTTAAGCCCCTCCAGTGTTTGGGAAGCAGCGTCAGACCCGTACACTGTTGGAAATCTTTCCTACCAGGAAGCCTCTCCCTACATTGAAAGGAAATCTAAGGCAGTGTTTCTCAACCTTGGCAACTTGAAGATGTCCGGACTTCAACTCCCAGAATTCCCCAGCCAGCGAATGCTGGCTGGGGAATTCTGGGAGTTGAAGTCCGGACATCTTCAAGTTGCCAAGGTTGAGAAACACTGATCTAGGGTGTTACACCTGTTCTTTCTGTCCTAGAAAAGTCTTTGGTTGCTTCTCCCGAGTTTTCCTTTAGCGCGCCTGAACTCTGGGTGAGCCCAACTTTGGCAGGTGGCTTGTTCCAAGGCAGCCTAAAACTCTGCTGGCCGTTCTCACTATCGTCCCAGAGCCACCCCTGGCAGGCAGTTATGGGAGATCCCAAGTTCTCTGGCCCAACTGTTCCACGCCACGAACATCGCATCCCGTACGCGCGCCCTAATTTCTCCCCCCCCCCTTGAATGAATGCATGGCCTTTTGCCCTGTAGAAGGGCCTCCTCCAAGGGGCTGCGCCCCCATTCGGCCTTCCCAGGCAGGGCTAGCCCCGTCCATGTTGTGCCTTCTGCACCCCAACAAGCAGCCCCCCCCCACTTGCCTGAGAACTGTGGCTATGAGCCGAGGTGGCGCAGTGGTTAGGGTGCAGTACTGCAGGCCACTTCAGCTGACTGTTATCTGCAGTTCTAATCTATCTATCTAATCTCACCGGCTCAAGGTTGACTCAGCCTTCCATCCTTCTGAGGTGGGTGAAATGAGGACCCAGACTGTGGGGGCGATATGCTGACTCTGTAAACCGCTTAGAGAGGGCTGAAAGCCCTATGAAGCGGTATATAAGTCTAACTGCTATTGCTATTGCTCTATCTATCTATCTATCTATCTATCTATCTATCTATCTATCTATCTATCTATCTATCTATCTATCATCTATCTCTCTATCTATCATCTATCTATCATCTATCTATCTATCTATCTATCTATCTATCTATCTATCTATCTATCTATCTATCTATCTATCTATCTATCTACCTACCTACCTACCTACCTACCTACCTACCTACCTACCTACCTACCTACCTACCTACCTACCTATCCGAGGTGGCACAGTGGTTAGGGTGCAGTACTGCAGGCCACTTCAGCTGACTGTTATCTGCAGTTCGGCGGTTCAAATCTCACCGGCTCAAGGTTGACTCAGCCTTCCATCCTTCCGAGGTGGGGGAAATGAGGACCCAGACTATGGGGGGAGATATGCTGACCCTGTAAACCGCTTAGAGAGGGCTGAAAGCCCTATGAAGCGGTATATAAGTCTAACTGCTATTGCTATTGCTATCCATGCATGCAGACTCCAAAGGCCGAGCAGAGACCAGTAACCAACTTCTGACCCTTTTGAGTTCCCATGGAAACCAAGACCAGATCCTGGGGAGGGGGGGGGCTGTTGCTCACTCTGCCAAGCCGTGGGTTAGGCTCAGTGCCATGTTAGTCTCGCCCTCCTTTCACAGGCCCACTTAATCCTCTTCTGCGCCCCTCCACCCGCCACTGCTCAAGGCAAGCCCTTAGAGTGCAAGGAAGACCCCGCTGGCTGCAGCCTGGAGCACAAGCCAGCCCTGGTGGGCAGCCCAGGTGAGACCCCTTTGGTCCGGGACTGCAAGGGAGCATTACAAGGAAGGCAGCTCTCCGCGCGACCCGGAAGGCCGATGCTGGGAGAGGGATGAAGTCCATGCACAAGTCTGGGGACAGTCCCAGTGTTGACGGGGACACCCCAGGGAAGCGGCTGGGGACGGATGGTCCTGGAGGCGGCCCAGCAAGACGGCCACGCAGGAGGCCCATCATCCCCCAGTGGGAAAGGAGAGGCTGGGCTTCCTCTCCAAGAGGCCGCTGGGGAGCCATTTATTGCTTGCCCTGTACAAGAACGTCACACAAAGCCGGACCAGAGCAAGCCTTCCTCTTCAGGCCCAGCGTCCCCCTCCGAGGTGGGCCAGCCTCCGCCCTTGCCTCATGCCAGCTGGGGTGGGGGTGGCCTCCAAGAGAGGCAGGGCAGGTAAACTAGGATGTGGGCAAAGAGTCTGGGCAGCATCTCCTGCTGGGGCTCGCAGTGACCCTTCTGAGTCCGGGGACGGCCAATGCGTGACCCGTCAAAACCGCGGTCCACTAAAGCGCGCCCGATCAAAGCGCGTACATGACGTTATCAGCAGCGCGACAAATAAAATTAAAAATAAATTAAATTAAAATTAAATTAAAGCAAGCCGATTCACATAAAGGTAAGGGTTAGGTTTAGGTTTAGAGTTAGGTTTAGGGTTACGTTAAGCGTTAGGGTTAGGTTTAGGGTTAGGCTAAGGGTTAGGTTTAGGGTTAGGTTTGGGGGGGTTAGGGTAAGGTTTTCGCGTTAATTTTAAATTTACCGCTCACAGCGTGCCGTTTTCGTCGCGCTGTGATGACGTCACGTACGCGCTTTCGTCGAGCGCGCTTTAGTCTACCGCGGATTTGTGGTGGAACCGGCCAATGAGGTGAGGCCCCAATCGGAGGAGCCCCACCAGGGCAAAGCCCCTCCTGCTTTCCTGCTACCCCACCTCTGTCCAGAGTCTCCCCTTCCCGATCTCAGCATTTACACCTTGCGGGCAAAGCTGCCCCCAGCCTCAGTCCTCACATCTCGTCAGAGCGATGGGGCTGCAGGATGACGCTTGGGGCACCACCATCTGCCCAGCCAGGCTGCGGGTCAACAGAGGCAGGCGGGAGCGCCCTCTCCTTCCCCGGAGGAGGGTCCTTGGGGGCCGGGAGGAGCCCCTTCACGGCAGGAGAAGGGGAGTCCGAGGAGGAGCTGCCGTTGCCGGCCGAGGCGGGAGGCCCGGTCTCCAGGGTGCTCCGTGGGCCTTCCACAGACCCATTGAGGCTTCCTGCAGCCCCAAAGACTTTGGGGGACAGAGCTTTCTCTGACGAAAGCAGCGTGGGGGATCCAGGATGGGGGAGGGACATCGTCGCTTCTGCTGGCTGCGGGGCACCAGCCAACATCTGGGAAGTCCCACTTGGCAACTCCCGCAGCTTTCGGGACAACACTGGAAGGAAAAAAAGGGGGCAGTCACAGCACTGCAGGGGAGCTGGGTTGCCCCCCTCGGGGTGTCCCCGGCGGCTTCCCTTTCCCCCGTCTCCTCCTCCTCCACCTCCTCCCTTGGAATGAACTGCCCCCCCAAAACCTTCTGCTTCTTTCCTCCGTTTGAAAGAAGTTATCAGAAGTGCCCCCAAACATGGTAGTGGATCTGGGTACTTGAGAGACCGCCTACTGCCAATCACCTCCACACGACCTATTAGATCTCATCGATTAGGCCTCCTCTGAGTTCCATCTGCTGGTCAATGCCGACTGGCCACCACGCGGAGGAGAGTCTTCTCGGTGGTAGCCCCGACCCAATGGAACGATCTCCCCGTGGAGCTTCGTACCCTCACCACCCTCCAGACCTTCCGCACAGCCCTCAAAATCTGGCTATCCCGTCAGGCCTCGGGCTAAAGACTGTAACCCACCCGAATGGTATGAATGTTGTGTTTTTTAATGACGTACTGTCCTACGTATTAAATGTTTGTTTCCCACCCCCCCTTTTCGAGTTGTAAGCCGCCCTGAGTCCCCCCAGGGAAAAGGGCGGCACATAAATAAACTTCTCAAATCTCAAATCTCAAACCAGCTCTGTCCCTCTGGGGATGCCATCGAGTCCCTGGCCACAAAAAATATCCCTGCCGGGGACTCTGGGAGGCCCCTTGGCTTAAACCAGACCTTTCCTCTTTACGACCAGGGAAGGACGTCAACAAAGCCTCTCCTCCTTCTCCTCCACCCACGCGCCAAACTGCTCCGACCGGCTAACCTTGGCTCTGCACTGACTGAAGCCGGCCGGGCAGCTGGGAGGCCAAAGGCTGTGGGTTTTTTTTAGCCCCCCAGGAGTTTGCTCAGCCTTTGCAGGAGCTGCAAAAGGCTTGGGGTGGGGGGTTTCCAGCCCGAGGGGGCTTTAAGAGGTTGCAGGGGCCGGGCCAGCCCTGGGAACTCACCTCCATGCTGCCCCAACGGTTGCTTCTGGCCGCCCAGGGGATAGAGGCTGGGCAGGAGGACCAGGCAGAAGGAGAAGAGCAGCACCTGGGCAGAAGGCAGAGAGGGGCATCAGACCGCAGCTGGCATGGCCAAAACGTGCCCCCTCCCTCCTTGCGCCTCCCCTTTCTGGCAGACTGGAGGGGTGCTTGGAAACATTTTCCTCCCTCCCACACGGAATGGGTTGATAAATCCCATGTTCGGGCTCCCAGACTGCTTCGGAAGTTTTATGCTGCATACCCTGACAAGCCTTAACTTTCTCTCACCCCCTCCCTTCTTCTTTTTCTGTTTTGTTGTTTGTCTGTTCGTTTTTTGTTTTTTTTATAGGCCTGACAGCCTTTTTCCGGGGGACGGCCGGATGTCAGCTTCTGCTTTGCTACTGCTTCAGCTGTCATGAAACGGGGAGGGAGGGTTTGGTATTTGGGAGGGGTTATTCGATGTGCTGGAGGAATGTTCTAGTAATTGCCAGATGGTTGGACTACGCATGCGTGGGTGCTTCCCGCCTGGACCAACGGCCCCGACATTCCATCTTCGTGATGCCTTTTGAAGTTATCTCACACCTCACACTTGAAGGACTTATGATTGGCCTGAGGCTATGATCCCAAGGGGTGGGGAATGGGCTATTCTATATATCAATTGCTTTCGCGCCTAATTAAGTACACTTTGCTTCGCAACTGCTCGCTAACCATTTGTAATTAGTAAAAGTACTTTTGATTTCCAACACATGGAATCTCTGGGTCGTTCTTTCCTAATTATATAATGGAGGGATGCTGACAGCCGGCCAGAGGCCTGGAAACTCACCATGACGCAGGTACTAGCCGCAGCAGTCTTGGTGGAGGAGTGCTGAACAAGCGCTTGTAACTTCCTCAACTGCTCAAGCAGGGACCTGCAACAGAGCATGGCTGACTCCCCCTCAGCTGCACCACCGGGGGGGGGGGGGCGGGTCTCTCACTGCAGCAGGGAGCCCCCTGCCCCGAACCAGCCAAGGGCTGCATCCCTATTGAGTGGCGCAGTTTCGACCATCCTTTGATCCGCGTGTGTGGGCAAATGAAGCCCGGGGCTGCTATGGACGCCCCCCCCCCCCCAGTTGGCCTGCAGGACCCTCAAGACGAGGGGGCCGTTCCCTGCTCCAACTCACCTGTTCTGCTTCTGCAGCAGCTGCACCTTCTCTTGGAGCTCGCTGTTCTGCGCCGTGCAGGCCAGCACCCTGCAGAGAGAGATGGGTCAGGGAGACGGAAGGGGGAAGCGAGGAGGGACGCCCTGCCCTGCTGCCTGATGGGGAGGGGGCTTCCCCAGGATCCCCACCTGCTCTCCAGGTTGTCCATGTAGAGCTTCTTCCGCCGGCGGCTGTCCTGGGCCGACTGCTTGTTGCGGATCTTCCTCCGGACTCGCTTCAGGACCCGCTCCTCCGCCTGGCAGCACAGGGGGTGGGGGGGTGGGGGTCAGCCAAAGACCTCCCCCTCCTCCGAGCAGCCCCTGCCCTTCAGCCAGCCTGCCAAGGGTTTTTTCCAGCCCTCGCAGCCCTCTCCCCACGGCCCGGAGGGAGCCCCAGGCTGGCCCCTCTGCAGAGCAGGTCGCTCTGCCCCCCCCTGCCCCTCCTGGAGCCAAGAGTGGGGCAGGGGGTTTTCACTCTCCCCCCCCCCCCGTGCCTCCGGATGTCCCGCAGGCCAGGTGAGGAGGGCCCACCTTGGTCAAGGGTAGGTGGGAGGGAATCGTGACGCCCTCCTTCTCCAGGAGTTGCTTCTCCTCATCCGTCAGGACCAGCGGGGGGAAGTCCAACTGGAAGAGCAGAAAAGGAGGTGGCTGATGAGGCTCAGGGGCTGGGAAGCTGAGGGGCTCCCAGAAGAGCGGCCTGGCCAGGCTGCTTACCTGCAGGCCTCCTCCTACCAGGGGCTCTGCCGAGAGTGCTGCCGTGGGAAGGCCGAGGCCCTCGGTGGTTTCCACGTCTGCCCACATTTCTGGAAGAGGAAGGAGAGCTATGCAACTGGCAGCACTGTGAAACAGCCACCCCACTGCCCCCATGCAAACTTCAGCCTTGTTCACACAGGACACCAAGCTGGCTAGAGCAGGCCTGGTTAGTGGGAGGCCCCAGCACATGGGCTTGTTGACAGAACCAGCCAGCAGTGTCTAAAATAGACACACCAGCAACAATAGAAAAAGAAAGGGAGAGAGGAGGAGAGAATGAAAGGAAGACGGGGGAAAGAAGAAAGAGGTAAGGAGAGGAGGATGGAAAGGAGAGAAAGAGGAGGAGAGAGGGTAGGAAGGGGAAGAGGAAGAGTAGGAGTAAGGGAGAGGTACGGGAAGAAGGAAGGGGAAGGAGAGGAGGAAGGAGGAAAGTAGACAAGGGAGGGAGGGAGAAAGGAAAGGGAAAGGAGGATGGAAGGGAGAAAAGAGGAAGGAGAGAGGATAGGAAGGGAAAGAGGAAGAGTAGGGAGAGGTAAGGGAAGAAGGAAGGGGATGGAGAGGAGGAAGGAAGGAAGTAGAGGAGGGAGAGAGGGTGGAAAGAAAGAGGTAAGGAGAGGAGGATGGAAAGGAGAGAAAGAGGAGGAAAGAGGGTAGGAAGGGGAAGAGCAGGAGTAGGAGAAAGGTACGGGAAGAAGGAAGGGGAAGGAGAGGAGGAAGGAGGAAAGTAGAGAAGGGAGGGAGGGAGAAAGGAAAGGGAAAGGAGGATGGGAGAGAAAAGGAAGGAGAGAGGATAGGAAGGGAAAGAGGAAGAGTAGGGAGAGGTAAGGGAAGAAGGAAGGGGAAGGAGAGGAGGAAGGAAGGAAGTAGAGAAGGGAGAGAGGGTGAAAAGAAAGAGGTAAGGAGAGGAGGATGGAAAGGAGAGAAAGAGGAGGAAAGAGGGTAGGAAGGGGAAGAAGAAGAGCAGGAGTAGGAGAAAGGTACGGGAAGAAGGAAGGGAAAGGAGAGGAGGAAGGAAGAAAGTAGAGAAGGGAGGGAGGGAGAAAAGAAAGGGAAAATAAGGTGGTGTTATAACAGGAGGAAGGGATGGTAAACAAAGCAACCCAAACTGTATATTATAACCTATTAAATGAAATAATAAATGTATAAGAATGATAAATGTTAAAACACCTGTAACCAAATGACATGCTGGATGTGATGATGGTTGTTTTTTGTGTGTGTGTTTTTTGTTTTGTTTTGATTATTGTGTGTATGTGTTGTCTATGTAATAAAATATATATATATATAATAAAAAGAACCAGCCAGCTATGGAGGGGGATGGGTGCCAATGGGCCCAGCCTGGGGTGCCGGTGTGGGCTGTTTGCCCAAGGGTCGGGGGAAAGCCAGCTGGGGCACAGAGCCATAGGAAGCCCCCATAAGTCTAGCTGTGTTCTGAGAATCCAATTCCTGACCCAAGTCAAAGCTTTGTACAATGATGCCACACAGAGCATTTCATGGGCCAAACCCTCAGATGAGCCTCTCTGGATCCAGGGTGCTTTGCTCAAATTACATCCCCCCCATTTCCTGATAGGGGAGCAAGCAGCCCTCTTGCCAGACCCCTGGCAACTCTAGACGCCTGAATGTCTACATTTTGACGCTAAAAAGCCATCCGTGCCCCCCTCCCCCCCCTTTTTTGGTAACAATTTTTCTCCCCTACAGTTGACAATATAATTGAAGTTGCTTTCTTACCATCCCATAAACCCATCTTATTTTACAACAATCCTCCTTCTTCTTCTTTCCTTCCCTCCTCCCTTTCTTCTCTCCTTCCTTCCCTCCTTCCTTCTCTCTCCTTCCTTCCCTCCTTCCTTCCCTCCTTTCTTCTCTCCTTCCTTTCCTCCTTCCTTCCCCTCTTCCTTCTCTCCTTCCTTCCCTCCTTCCTTCCCTCCTTTCTTCTCTCTCCTTCCTTCCCTCCTTCCTTCCCTCCTTCCTTCCCTCCTTCCTTTCCTCCTTCCTTCCCCTCTTCCTTCTCTCCTTCCTTCCCTCCTTTCTTCTCTCCTTCCTTCCCTCCTTTCTTCTCTCCTTCCTTCCCTCCTTCCTTCCCCCCTTTCTTCTCTTTCTTCTCTCCTTCCTTCCTTCCTCCTCTCCCCCCCCCCTTTTTTATTGTGCAACTGGTTTGGGAGGGAAGGGCCCAAATCCTCTTTCCAACCTATATGGCCTTATGAAACATTCTCCCATGACTTTTGGCCTGGCCGAAGGCCGCCTGAGGTGCAGAAGTCAAGGGCAGAGGTAAGAGGGGTGAGAGGCTGATTCCGGAGCCTCTTGCAAAAGCCGGGAGGATACCCGGAAATACCAAGCTATTGGAGCTGAAGGCCCCGAAGAAGAGCCTTGGAAGGGACCCTGGAGACCTTTCAGTCTAACTCCCTGCTCAAGCAGGAAACACTGGACCATTCTGGACCAATGGCTGCCTTCTGAGAAACTTCCAGCATTGCAGCATTGAGTACTTCCACATTACTGCAATGCGCTCTACTTGGGGCTGCCCCTGAAAAGTGTTCGGAGACTGCAATTCATCCAGAATGCAGCCGCGCAAGCGATTCTGGGTGTGCCAAGGCACACCCATATCACACCTATCCTCCGCGAGCTGCACTGGCTGCCCATTGGTCTCCGAGCACGATTCAAGGTCATCACCTTTAAAGCCCTACATGGCCTAGGACCCGGGTATCTGCGAGACCGTCTTCTGCCACATACCTCCCTCAGACCAATAAGATCGCACAAGATGGGCCTTCTCCGGGTGCCGTCAGCGGGACAATGCCGGCTGGCGACGCCTAGGAGTTGGGCCCTCTCTGTTGCTGCTCCGGCCCTGTGGAATGAGCTGCCCGCTGAGATCCGGGCCCTACCCACTCTCATGGCCTTCCGCAAAGCCATTAAAACCTGGCTTTTCCGGCAAGCCTGAGGCTGTTGACCCCTTGATTGAGGTCCAGCCTCCTCCTGATTGGAAGGAAGGTTGACTCAGCCTTCCATCCTTCCGAGGTGGGTGAAATGAGGACCCAGACTGTGGGGGCGATACGCTGACTCTGTAAACCGCTTAGAGAGGCCTGAAAGCCCTATGAAGCGGTATATAAGTCGAACTGCTATTGCTATTGCTAGTTTTGTTGCTCTTCTCTGCACCCTTTCTAGTCTCTTTTTTGTACTGTGGGGACCAAAACTGGATGCAGGATTCCAGGTGTGGCTTTTCCAGAGCAGGATATAGCAGTACTAACACTTGACATTATCCCTCTGTTGATGCAGCCTAGGATTGGGTTGGCTTTTTTGGCAGCTGCAGCACACGGCTGCCTCCCCCAGACACCCCCGTCCTGCACACAGTTACTACTGTTGAGCCAAGCACCTCCTGGCATTTGATTTCTCTGCCTAGATGCGGGACCTTGCTTTTCTCATCACTGAAATGTGTATTGCTGGACTGGGCCAATGCTCAAGTCTGTCAAGATCCATCTGTATCTTATCATCTAAAGCAGTGTTTCTCAACCTTGGCAACTTGAAGATGTCTGGACTTCAAGTCCCAGAATTCCCCAGTGTTGTAATATAGTTCCTTGTGTAGGTGTGGGTCACCCATGGCCCAGTTCATACCAGGGCATGCAGAGCCACGCTGAACCACACAGGAGAAAACAAACTCCTAAAACCCCAGCAAAAGCCAGCAAATGCTGGCTGGGGAATTCTGGGAGTTGAAGTCCGGACATCTTCAAGTTGCCAAGGTTGAGAAACACTGATCTAAAGTATTGGCAATTCCCCCTAGCTTGGTGTCATCTGCAAATTTGAAGACTTTCCCTTCTATCCCCCTCTTCTAAATGGTTGATGGAAAATACTGAGTAGACCTGGGATTAAGAGGGAGCCCATTACATACTTCCCTCCTCCCTGTAATTGCAGTTTCACTGAGGATTGCAGGTTGAGTGCGGCTGGTCAGCCAGTTTCCAATCCATCTGGTGGCGGTGCTGTCTATCCCTCATCTTCTATCTTACCAAGAAGTAGGTGGTGGTTTATTTTATCAAATACCTCGCTGGAGTCAGACTGTTGCAAGTGGCAAAGCGGTTTCTCCCCTCCCTGCCGGAGAACCAGAGCCGGAGCAACAGCTCTCCCTGGCCTGCCTGGGGCTCAGGTGGCTCTTCTGGCTGGCTGCGGCTGTTTCCCTCCCTCCCCATTTCTCCATCCTCTACGCCAGTGTTTCTCAACCTTGGTGGCTTTAAGTCCTGTGGGCTTCAACTCCCAGAATCCCCCAGCCACATTGAAGTCCCCAGGACTTAAAGCCACCAAGGTTGAGAAACACTGCCCCCCACCCTTCCTCTATGCTGGCTGGGGGATTCTGGGAGTTGAAGTCCACAGGACTTAAAGTCACCAAGGTTGAGAAACACTGCCCCCCACCCTTCCTCTATGCTGGCTGGGGGATTCTGGGAGTTGAAGTCCACAGGACTTAAAGTCACCAAGGTTGAGAAACACTGCCCCCACCCTTCCTCTATGCTGGCTGGGGGATTCTGGGAGTTGAAGTCCACAGGACTTAAAGTCACCAAGGTTGAGAAACACTGCCCCCCACCCTTCCTCTATGCTGGCTGGGGGATTCTGGGAGTTGAAGTCCACAGGACTTCAAGCCACCAAGGTTGAGAAACACTGCTCTACGCGGCCCAAGGAAGCGGCAGGAAGGGCCGGAGGTTCGCTCAGAGGACCAGCCCTACGGCAGCCCCCGATCCCTAGCCCAGCTCAGCCCGGAAAGCTGGGAAGCCTCGGCCAGGCTCGCTCACCCAGATCGATGGCCACGTCGCCCTCGGAGGGCTCAGTGGGCGCCGCGGCGGCAGGCAGGGGCAGGGAGTAGTCGTGCTCCCATTCCAGGCGGCCCGAGCCAGGGAGGCTGCTGGCGGGAGACGGGCTCCGGTCTTCGGCGAGGCTGCTCTGGCCGGAGGGCTCGCCGGAGCCGTCCCATTCCTCCCCGACGGGGCTCCAGAGGCACCGCAGCAGCTCCTCCAGCTCCTCCTCCTCCTCCTGCGGGGCGAGAGGCAGCGGGAGCATCCAGCCCCAGCCGAGGGCACCGCCCGCCCGTCCGGCCCGCCGCTCACCTGCGGGAAGCCCCAGGGCACCGGCTCCGGCTCGGGCTCGCTCCCCAGGAAAAGCTCCTCCCGCAGCAGCCAGTCCAGCAGGTCGTGCTCGGCCATGCCGCCCCGGGAAAGGAAGCCGGTCAAATGCGCCGCCGCCGCCGCCGCCCCTGCCCCTCGCTCCGCCGCTCCGGCTGCTGGACGGTGCCGCCCCGCCCCGTCCCTTCCAACACGGCAGAGATGACGTCACCCCAGGAAGTCCCCGCGCTCCGCCCGTATTTCTCTTGTCCCGCCTCTCTCGCGGCCGCTCACTGGCTGGTGCGGACGTCACTCGGGCCTGGGAAAATCCTGCGGCTTCTGACGTCATGGGGCGTGGGCGCCGGCCGCTCCCTGGCGGCTCTGGGCTGAAGGCCTGACGTCATGGGCCGTCCAGTGTTTCTCAACCTTGGCAACTTGAAGACGTCTGGACTTCAACTCCCAGAATTCCCCAGAATTCAGCCCTCTCTAAGTGGTTTACAGAGTCAGCATATTGCCCCCAACAATCCGGGTCCTCATTTCACCCACCTCGGAAGGATGGAAGGCTGAGTCAACCCTGAGCCAGTGAGATTTGAACAGCTGAACTGCTGAACTGCAGTCAGCTGAAGTGGCCTGCAGGACTGCACCCTAACCACTGTGCCACCTCGGCTCAAGGGAAAAGGCAGAATGTTTCTCTGGATGTGAAAAGAAGCATGTTTTAAAAGACAGAATAGTTGCCTGTAGCTTCCTACCCACCCCCACTTTGTCAATAGGCCCATTAAGACTAGCCAGGCTAGCCCACTTTACATAATAAAGACTTCAGCAGCAGCTACAGAAAGGCACGATAATATTGGCCTTTTACTCAACTCTCCACATGGCATCTGAGAACTCATACTTGGATTCAAAAACACAGCCTAGAGAGTAGCCCCCTGCATGGCACCATGGGAGTCTGACAAACAATCAGAATACATTTCTTACACAGGAACAGGAAACAGAGAGGTGGGACTAAATAGGGTATAAAGAGCCTAGCAAGCCCCTCCCTCAGCCCTTCTCTTCTTCTCCACCAACATTGAAGCATGTGATCACCTTTTCTGTTCAGGGCTCGAGCCATGTGGCCCTGTCCACCATTAAAACCATCTTTCCAAGCAGCCTCCGTGTCTCCAGTCTCTTTTCCCTCACTTGGAGCTGAACCCAGAAGGACATTTCTTTCAACACCAGCAGGGAAGGCTGCAAATGGTGATCACGACTGTGGCTCGCTGGAGCGCCTGGATGGCAATTGTGTGACAATGCGGACATTGAAACAGCTGTCGTTCCGAGGATCAATCACAAGCGCCCATCATTCGGCTCCACTGTAACTTCACATATTAATCAGTTATCAACAGAAACACTTCATTAGTTGCAGTGAGCAATGCATCATCTTCATTTGTTGGTCAGATCCCACGCCCAGGAATGGGTTCAGCTCTGGCAACAGCATTTAAGAGAAGTGGGAGTGAATTCAAAGAAGGGCAACGAAGCTGAAACAAGGAATAGAAACCAGTGACTGTGCAGAAAAATGGAAGGGAGTGCAGGATCGGATGGCCAGCAGAGACTCAGAGGGAAGGGTGGCCAGAAGGCTTCTCTTTCGTCATTCTGGTGTGGATTTTTTTTTTTCTTGTGGTAAAACATGAAATTGGATTGAGTAAGCCTTTGGTATACACGAGGGACCCGGTTACACATTGTGCCTTAGTCACAAGCCTCTGTTCCAGTGGCGGGATTCAAATTTTATTACTACCGGTTCTGTGGGCGTGGCTTGGTGGGCGTAGCAGGGGAAGGATACTGCAAAATCCCCATTCCCTCCCGATCAGCTGGGACTCAGGAGGCAGAGAATAGATGGGGGTGGTATTTACCGGTTCGCCAAACTACTCAAAATTTCCGCTACCAGTTCTCTAGAACTGGTCAGAACTTGCTGAATCTCACCTCTGCTCTGTTCTCTTTGATTGCTTCAGATCAGTTTTTTTAGTTTGCAATGTACTATAAGACACAGTGTTAGAACAAGAAAGTTTTAAAATGGAATATGGAGCCGCTAAGCAGTGTAACATGGTACTGTACTTTTTAGAATGCAGCCGCGTGAGCGATATCGGGTGTACCTAGGTACGCCCATGTTACACCTGTCCTCCGCGAGCTGCACTGGCTCCCTATTGGTCTCCGGACCAATTCTAGCTGCCGTTAACACGTTTACAATCAAATATTTCAAGTCTCTATTGTATATTTCTGGTAATATTCCCAATAAAATAATCTCAGGTTTATGCAACAGAGCCGAGGTGGCGCAGTGGTTAAATGCAGCACTACAGGCTACTTCAGCTGACTGCAGTTCGGAGGTTCTAATCTCACCGGCTCAAGCTTGACTCAGCCTTCCATCCTTCCAAGGTGGGTGAAATGAGGACCCAGACTGTGGGGGCGATATGCTGACTCTGTAAACCGCTTAGAGACGGCTGAAAGCCCTATGAAGTGGTATATAAGTCTAACTGCTATTGCTAAAGTCTATATGTTTCTGAGTCATTTTTTCCAAGTAAGTGTGGATTTTAGTCCAATATCTTTTTACTCATGTCCACCACATATGGTAATATGAACCTGGTATCTGATGACATTTCCAACATTTTTCTGATTTGTCCTTGAACATTCTTGTTATTCTCGCTGGGGGTAAGTGCCACCTGTAAAACATTTTATACAATTTTTTTTAATATGCTGTTGACATTGTCATTTTATAATTTTGTGGCCATAATTTTTGCCATTTCTCTAAATCAATTCCATGACCAAAATTCCCCCCCCCACAAGCAATAATAGTTTTTTTAACTTGTTCTTCTTCTAGTTTAACCTCTAATAAGTATCCATTTAGTTTTTTAACCACCTTTTCATCAGTACCTGTCAGAATTTTATCCATCAGTCATTTTATCATGAAAACCTTCTATCTAAAGATAAAATCTTTATCATATCTAGAATGTATTAGCATATGAAAACCAGTTCATTCTTATATCTTGTTCTTCTAATTCTTGCATACATTTAAGTTTACCCTTAGCATTCAATATTTCACCATATCTGTTTGTTCCTTTCTGTATATTATTGAATATGAAAATGCTTCAATAGTTGATAACCAGACTGGAATTTTTAAATAATGCTGCCTTTTAATCTTCTCCCAGTTTAATAACAAGGCCTCCTGTATGTAATGCCTTCCGAAATAACCGTGTTTTATAGCAATAGCAGTTAGACTTATATACCGCTTCATAGGGATTTCAGCCCTCTCTAAGCGGTTTACAGAGTCAGCATATCGCCCCCAACAACAATCCGGGTCCTCATTTCACCCACCTCGGAAGGATGGAAGGCTGAGTCAACCCTGAGCCGGTGAGATTTGAACTGCCGAACTGCAGATAACAGTCAGCTGAAGTGGCCTGCAGTACTGCACCTTAACCACTTGCACCACCTCGGCTCATTAATTATAATTTCAATAGCATACATTTAAAATTCAGTTAAAATCCAGTTAACCAAGATGAAGGGAGAAAAAGGAAGATGGGGAGGATCTGGGGGACTTGACTAATACATTACTTAGATGCCATTCTCGCGTTGGGACTGGCTCATTGGTTATATTTCTTTACTTCTTTGCTTAATTTCTATAGCTGCCCAACTCAATCAGGTAACCCTGAACCCAGGGGCCACGAAGGGTTTCCAACACCTTGAATTGGACCCGGAAACCAGTGCAGCTTGCGAGCAGTACCACATGGGCCACCCAATAACTGCTTTCCCAGGTTCTTAGTGTGATTTTGTCTCTGCAGCTTGGGTTTTCTTTCCCTGCAGGCAGCCTGAGCAGCTAAGGGGTTTCTGAAGGTCGTAAAACCGACCCATGACAGCACCATTAGAGCCCCTAAGGGCCCTCTTCCCTGGTGGCGTTGAGTCAGTCCACCAGCAACATCATCGGCATCTTGCCCACGGTGTGTTTTTCCAAAGCGCTTCCTCCGGGTGTGGCATGGGTCTCCAGGGGGGCCTCCAAAGCAGCCTCCCTCTGTAGCCCAAGGGAGGGAGGTGGGTGCCTGCTGTGGTGGGGCAGCCTGGGAGACCCCTGCCCAGGTTCTCCGCCCTTCCCCCCAAGGACAGGCAACGGACTCCAGCAGCACAGAAGGGGTGGGGAGGAGACGCATTCCGTTGTTCGCCACTCAACTAAAAGCAACCAAACCGTGAAACCTCTAGAGCAGTGGTCTCCAACCTTCGCAATTTAAGACCTGTGGACTTCAACTCCCAGAGTTCCTCAGCCAGCAAAGCTCTAGAGCAGTGTTTCCCAACCTTGGCAACTTGAAGATGTCCGGACTTCAACTCCCAGAATTCCCCAGCCAGCAAATGCTGGCTGGGGAATTCTGGGAGTTGAAGTCCGGACATCTTCAAGTTTAGAGCACCCTTTGGCAGCCAGTTTAACACGGGGGGACTTCAACTCCCAGAAACTCCCAGGCACGAAAGCGACCCTCCCCATCGGCCAAGTTGGGGGGGGGCGAGGAATTCTGGGAATTGAAGTCCCGGAACCTTTCGAAAACCAGGTCCGAAAGGCTCCGCTTGCAGGACGCTCCGGCCCACCGGGGAGAAAAGAGGATGGAGGGGCTCCGCTGTCCCGGGTCGCCCTCGACGGAAGAGGCCGCCGCCGCCGCTCCCCTTCTCCCCTCGGGGCTCGGGGGTCTCGACTCAGCGGCGGGAGGGAAGGAACCCCCCTCCCTCCTTCCCCCCCCCCGAGGGCCCCGGGCATGCGCCCTAGCGGGAGGCGCCTGGCGGGCGGGGCGGGGCCAGGCGGGGGCTGGGGCGGCCCTCCCCGCCCTCGCTCACAGCCCAGCGCCTGCCGCCGCCGCCGCCGCCTCGCCCCGCAGGTAGGAACGCGTCGCCGCCGCCGCCGCCGCCGCTCCCCCGGGAGGCCCAGCCAGCCACGCGCCCGACGGGCGGGAATGGGCGCCGCTCCTGGCTTCGCGCTCCGCCCGCCGCCCGGACCCCCAACGCCCCGGGGCTGAGGAGGGCCGGCTCTTCCCGGGTTTGCAGGACGGGCGCAAAGTGGCGGACGCGGGGAGTCTCGCCAACTTTCCCCGGGTGGGCGGGGGGGTCTGGCGGCGGAGAAAGCCACCCCGGGGGGGACCCACGACTCCTCCCCGGTCGAGAGGGGAGGGTCCCGGGGGGGGCAGGTGGGTCCTGGCTGCTCTCGGCCTTGGGGGCCCGTGCAAAGAGAGGCGCCCCTCTCCCCGGTCTTGGGACCCCCGGCTGCTGCCCCGTGCAGCCCCCGGGAGTTTGGGGGGTCTCCTGTCCGAGCCGGCAAGCGCTTTGCCGCTCTTGGCTGGACACGGGCTTGGGGGGGGGGCGAGGGAAGCGCTGCCCCTCGGAGCGGGGCCTGCGGGAAAGTTGGCCTTCGAAGGTCCGAAGGAAAGCGGAAAGGGGGAACTCCACTCCCGGCTGCCCCCTCCCCAGCGTCAGCCCCCCGACCCCCCCCCCGGACCAGCCCCCCAGCCCCCCCCCGGGCCAGCCCCCGACACCCCCCCCCGGACCAGCCCCCCGACCCCCCCCCGGGCCAGCCCCCCGACCCCCCCCGGACCAGCCCCCAGACCCCCCCCCGGGCCAGCCCCCGACACCCCCCCCGGACCAGCCCCCCGACCCCCCCCCCCGGGCCAGCCCCCCGACCCCCCCCGGGCCAGCCCCCGACCCCCCCCCGGACCAGACCCCAGACCCCCCCCCGGACCAGCCCCCAGACCCCCCCCCGGGCCTGCCCCCCGACCCCCCCCGGGCCAGCAGTCTACTTTGCAGGGGGCGGCTTGCTTGCTTGGCGCAGGGCGAAGCGGGAGAAGCTCGCCTGCTCCTTAAAATTCCAGGCGGGGGGAAAAGGCGGAGTTTCAATATTGAACCGAATGTGAACAAAATAGTCCCTTTTATGGCGCTGTGCTCCTTTGTGGGGGGGGGGAGGGCTGAGGGAGGGGCCTTTCTCTCTGGTGACGGGCCTTTGCATGATGAAGAGGTCTCTGTTCGAGGGCTGGGATCGTTTTTTTCTAAGAGGAGGGGATCTGTAGCTGCTCCGGCTGGAATTGGGGAGGCTGAATCGGGGGGGGGGGGTTCTCTGGGGTTTGGTTGCTGGCTGGCAGGCGGTTCATGATGGCTTGGAAGAAACGAGGGTGCATCGAAGATGCACTTTAAAAAAAAGAGCATTTTAGTACAGTGTTTCTCACCTTGGCAACTTGAAGATGTCCGGACTTCAACTCCCAGAATTCCCCAGCCAGCATTCGCTGGCTGGGGAATTCTGGGAGTTGAAATCCAGACATCTTCAAGTTGCCCAGGTTGAGAAACACTGACTTAAAGCATAGCTGGCTGGGGAATTCTGGGAGTTGAAGTCCGGACATCTTCAAGTTGCCAAGGTTGAGAAACACTAACTTAAAGCATAGCTGGCTGGGGAATTCTGGGAGTTGAAGTCCGGACATCTTCAAGTTGCCAAGGTTGAGAAACACTGACTTAAAGCATAGCTGGCTAGAGAATTCTGGGAGTTGAAGTCCACAAGTCTTAAAGTTGCCAAGGTTGAGAAACACTGACTTAAAGCATAGCTGGCTGGGGAATTCTGGGAGTTGAAGTCCAGACATCTTCAAGTTGCCAAGGTTGAGAAACACTGACTTAAAGCATAGCTGGCTAGAGAATTCTGGGAGTTGAAGTCCACAAGTCTTAAAGTTGCCCAGGTTGAGAAACACTGACTTAAAGCATAGCTGGCTGGGGAATTCTGGGAGTTGAAGTCCGGACATCTTCAAGTTGCCAAGGTTGAGAAACACTGACTTAAAGCATAGCTGGCTAGAGAATTCTGGGAGTTGAAGTCCACAAGTCTTAAAGTTGCCAAGGTTGAGAAACACTGACTTAAAGCATAGCTGGCTAGAGAATTCTGGGAGTTGAAGTCCGGACATCTTCAAGTTGCCAAGGTGTGAGAAACACTGACTTAAAGCATAGCTGGCTAGAGAATTCTGGGAGTTGAAGTCCACAAGTCTTAAAGTTGCCAAGGTTGAGAAACACTGCGTCTAGTAGGGCTTGTAGTGTGTCTTGTGCAAGGCGTGCTCCAGAATTAGGAGGCGGGTGTTTACAGGAAAAAATAAAACCACAAACGGCAGTCGAGGCTGCAGGCTTTTGTCAAAGGGTTTGGGCCATTTTGATCAAGATGACGGGGTTTATTTTAACCTCCTGAAAATGGAGCCGAGAAATTTGGAGTTAATCGACCTTTGCCCGCGACCAACTTTGGTTTACGGCTTTGCTCTGTGGGTGGCTGCAAAGTTGATTTCCACTTTCTGTTCCTTTCTTCCTTGGTGGGGCTGCTGGTGCCCTCCTGGCTTGCTTTGGGGGGGAGTCTCTAGGAAGCCTGTGAGAAAGCCCCCCCCCTCCCCGGAGCTTCATGGCCTTGGGTTTCCTCAGGACTTCCGCTTTTTGCTGGAGCCGCCGAGAGCGAGACAGCAGATGTGCCCAAGAGGAGGCCTCTGGAGGGAGAGCATGCCGCCAGCTTTCCTCCCACGTGGAAGTTGTCTTGCAGTGCTCAGTTTGAAAGGGAACTGCCAGGGATCAACGGGCACAGTTCGGGCATCTCCCTTGTTTCTTGCTGTTGCAGAAGTGGGGCCTCCCCCCACTGAGTGCAGAGCCTTTGACTGCAGCTGTAACATCTGCTTCGCTCAGCAATGCCTTGTGTGGTGGGATGACCGCTCCTCCATCTTACCCTGACACCCAGGGCTGCCCCTACAACCTGAGTTAGAGCACTTGGAAGCTGCAAAGGCCAGGAACCCCACAAAGCGTGCTAGTCCAGAATGCGGCCGCGGCGAGCGATCGTGGGTGCACCGTTTCACCCCACACAACACCTATCCTCCGCGAGCTGCACTGGCTACCTGTCGATCTCCGGGTGCGCTTCAAGGTGCTAGTTGTCACCTACAAAGCCCTTCATGGTAGTGGATCTGGGTACTTGAGAGGACCACCTACTGCCAATCACCTCCTCTCGACCAATCAGATCCCATAGATTAGGCCTCCTCTGAGTTCCATCGGCCGGTCAGTGTAGACTGGCGACTACCCGGAGGAGAGCCTTCTCTGTGGCTGCTCCGACCCTCTGGAACGAACTCCCCGTGGAGATTCGTACCCTCACCACCCTCCAGACCTTCCGCACAGCCCTTAAAACCTGGCTTGTCCCGACAGGCCTGGGGCTAAAGACCTTAACCCCACCCGAATTGTATGAATGTTGTGCTTTTAACAATGTATTGTCTTATGTGTTTAACTTGGTTTGTCCTCCCTCCCTTTGAACTGTGAGCCGCCCTGAGTCCCCCCCAGGGAAAAGGGCGGCATACAAATAAAATACCTATACCTATACAAATCATTCCTGGGGCTCCAGAAGGACAGTGGCATGCTTGCCCAGGATGGGGAGGACGCCCCAGGAGGCATATCCAGAATTGGGGAGTGGGGGCTGCCCCACTTTCCTCCTCTGACACAAGAGCAGCCTAGGCCCCCACCATGTTGGGCATTGCGCCATCTGCCAGTTCTTGGTGCTGTGGTTCTCTCTGCCCCCGAATAGAGGCCTTACAGCCTTCCCCCCACCCCCCCACCCGAGTGCTGCTGCTGAGCCAGGGGCCAGAGGTGGCCAGGCAGTCCATATTTGGTAGCAATCATCGTGGACTCTTTTGCCGTGGGAGGGGGACACTTCCCACTCGGTTCCTCCTCCTCCTCCTGGCTGGAAGCTCCACATATGGGAGGGATGAGGCGAAGCCAAGAGGGTTGGGGTTGAAGGGCCCTCTTGAGTGCATGCCTTCCAAACGTGGTGGGCACAGAGAGGAAACCGGGTACGCGTGGGCCCCCTCCCTCCTTTCCCTCCCCTGGTTTCTGGTTCAGGGAGAGCCAGGCGGGGATGACCATCCCAGGATGGCTTTGGGAGGGAGGGAGGGAGTCCTGAGCCTGTTTCTGGCTCTTCCTCTTCCCCCCCCCCACTCTTTGGGGCACCTTGAAGGCAGAGGGGGCACCAGAGGTCGCCCCCTCTGACCCCTGTGCCCTCCTTCCCTTGTGCCCAGAGCGAGAAGGAGGAAGCTCTGGCATCAGAGCCTGCTGATGCGGCCATGAGCTGGACGGGGCAGGAAGTGGACCAGCTGACCAGGGACTGTCCTGCGGGGCGGGGGGGGGGTTTCGGCCGTTCCATCCTGCGGAGTCAGGGGAGCAAGCGAGGCCGCTCGGCACCCTCTGGACGGCTTGGGTGGGGGTGGGGGGCGCTCCCTTCTACAACTGCCAGTATGCCAAAAGCTGCAGATGTTGTGCTTCCGTTGGGAAGCCGGGGGCCGGCTGGTCCCGCAGGGCAGAGTCAGGGAAAGGAGGCCCAGCTCAGAAAGGGTTGGGGGCTGGGATGCACCCAGGGAGGGAGGGAGGGGGCTTTCTGACTTGGAATGGCATAGCCCCAGGTGGGGTGGGGGGGGTCCTCCTCTCCCCCTCAGCAGGAGGGCAGGTGGTGCTGTGTGGGGAAGGGAAGGAGGGGAGCCCTGCCTGGGTGTTTGGAGGCCCTCTGAACTCGGCCGGCCGCAGAAGAGCGGTGGGAGCTAGGCGGCTGAGCCGTTGCCTGTTGCATTTCTCTTTGCATAGAGATGGCCCTGGGCCAGCGGGTGTGGGTGGGTGCCTGCTCCTTCCTTCCTCCTTCCTTCCTTCCTTCCTTCCTTCCTTCCTTCCTTCCTTCCTTCCTCCCTCCCTCCCTCCCTTCCTTCCTTCCTGAAACTCTCCTAAAGAGCAGCCACCCTGCTCCCTTTGAGCAGCAGAGAAACAGGCCGAGGGACCTGGGAGGTTTGGTTGGCCTTGGGCTGCTCCTGGCGCAAGTCGCCTCTCCCCCTTGGACTGTGGCTCTCGGAAGGCCTTTGGCCCTGGCACAGCCGGCTTCCGGTTTGCTTTGGCTTTCTGGAGAGCGAGGAGGAGGAGGAACCTTCCCCTTGCCTGCTGCATGGCCCTTTCGGCTGGAGTGGGCTTCACCTATGGAAACGTTCCAGGTCTGCCTTTGCAGGGTGGGGAAAAGGTGCCTGGTGGTCTTTGAGCAGGGGGCTTCAGCTCCACCAACTTCCCGCAGCCCCCTCAGGTGGGTGCCCTTCCTGCATCTTCTTCTGCAGTTGGCTGCCCCCTTGCCTTCTGGGCCCCCATTTCCATATGCCCTGCTGCAGCCGAGAGCCGAGCCTGGCAGATTCCTCGTTCGGTGCCACCAACTGAAAGGCAGAGAAGGAAGGCAAGCTGGCCCAGCGCCGCCTCTCTTCCTCCCCTTCCTCCTCCTCCTCCCCCCCCATTTGTTCTTAGGCTGATTGGTGTTTCTGTGGAGACATTCAGCGCCCCAAATTACTTTCAATCCATTTGATGTTAAGGCTCTGCTCCCCCAACCTGGCATGAGGGGTGGGGGGGGATTCAGGCTGCATTTTTCAGTGGAGGACTTCAGAGTAGTTGGTGGGTTTATTAAAACCTTCAGGGCCAGCTCTAGCATTGAAAGGGGGGCGTGTAGTTCAGCTGACCTGCTTTCCCAGGCTCTGCTTGGGTCATCCGTCCTCTACCCTGTCATGCCCCCCCCCCCCCAAAAAAAACCATTCTTCCTCTGCTGCTGGTGATTCTGCTCTGCCTGAGACGACACCCCCCTCCTGAGACACACACACACACACACACACATGTTTTTTTTCTGCAGAAGCTCCAGCTTGGGGGCTCCCAGTGCTTGGCCTTGGTTGGTCCTGGGGTCCTCCTTGGGGGAGGGTCATTCCATTCAGCAACAGAAGGGCCAATGCCTGGAATGCACTACCTGACTCTGTCGCTACATCCCCCCCCCCCATAATTTTAACCTAACTTTTAACCTAATAATTTTATCCCCTGTTTGTACCTCCTTTCCCTGATTGAGTTGTGAGCCGCCCTGAGTCCCCTTCAGGGAAAAGGGCGGCATATAAATGAAATTAATCCTAATCCTAATCCTAACTGTTTTACTGTTGACCTCACCCCATTCCTAAGAGGCCCATTAAAACCTGGCTGTGTCGGCAGGCCTGGGGTTGATGAGTTCCCTTCCCCTCTTGATTGTGTCTGTTGGTTATTTTAAATGCTTGTATTTGTAGTCCTTGTGTTTCCCTTCCCATCTTGGGTTTGTGAGCCGCCCTGAGTCCCGCTGGGAATAGGGCGGCATATAAATAAAACGAAACCTAAACCTAAGGAGGCATGCATAAACACACTAGCATGTCCCCGTTTATTCATGTTCATTCTTTATTCCTTTTATCTTGTACACGAGTGACAAACTAAATAAACGAATAAAAACAAAACCTCTCTGCCCCGATTCCTGCAGAGTTTAATTTTGAATGGTGCCGCCATCTTCCTTTGGGGCTCGTGCTTATCCAAGCTAGAAAGTTGGCAGCTCTTTGATTCCAGTTCCCCATTTCTGTGTTAGCAATAGCAATAGCAGTTAGACTTATATACCGCTTCATAGGGCTTTCAGCCCTCTCTAAGCGGTTTACAGAGTCAGCATATCGCCCCCAACAACAATCCGGGTCCTCATTTCACCCACCTCGGAAGGATGGAAGGCTGAGTCGACCCTCTTTTTGTCCTTCGGTCTGTAAGAGGAGGGGGACGGGGGGGGGGACCCACCCAGAGCAAAGAGGTGAGGAAAGGAGGGGAGGGGTTCAGGGGCTGCTTGGCTCAGGGGAATCTGGGATCTGCTGCATGCAGATCCATTACTGCTCTTTTGAATAACCACCCCAGAGGCCGGACAAGGCTTGCCGGACGCCGCTTGACTGTTTCTGAGAATGAACTGAGAATGCCTGGGCCTCTGTGGCCCCCAGCCCCACCCCCAACCTGTCTCCTGCGAAGGTTTAGGTTTAGGTTTCATTTTATTTATATGCCGCCCTATTCCCAGCGGGACTCAGGGCGGCGCACAAACCCAAGGAGGGAAAGGGAAACACAAAAAAACTACAAATACAGGCATATAAAAAACAACCAACAGCCACACGATTCGAGAGGGGAAGGGAACTCATCGACCCCAGGCCTGCCGACACAGCCAGGTTTTAACGGCTTTCCGGAAGGCCTGGAGAGAGGTGAGGGTCCGAATCCCTGCGGGGAGTTCGTTCCAAAGGGCCGGAGCCGCCACAGAGAAGGCCCCCCCGGGTGGTAGCCAGATGGCATTGGCTGGTAGACGGAACCCGGAGGAGGCCAACCCTGTGTGATCTAATGGGCCTTTGGGAGGTAATTGGCAGCAGGCGGTCTCTCAAGTACCCAGGTCCAATACCATGAAGGGCTTTATAAGTGACGACTAGCGCCTTGAAGCATATCCGGAGACCAATAGGCAGCCAGTGCAGCTCGCGGAGGATAGGTGTAACGTGGGTGTACCGAGATGCACCCACGATTGCTCGCGCGGCTGCATTCTGGACGAGCTGAAGTCTCCGAATGCTCTTCAAGGGCTGCCCCATGTAGAGCACATTGCAGCGCATTGAAGGAAGGTCTGGCCCTCTGGGACTTCATCGGGTTGGGAAACTGACCCAGGGACTTTGCAGCTGCCTCCGTTTGACCCCTCCCGGTCCTGGCAGGATGTGTAGGTCCAGGGGGAGATGCAGGAGCCCCTTCTCCTCCAAACGGGGGTCCCCTGTGGGAAAGTGTTGCTGCTGTGGCCTGTCTAGGCTCAACATTTCTCTGGGGAAAACCGGGTGGGGGAAAGAGGGCCAGGGCCGGCTCTTAACCCAGCCCATTCTGCGGATAGTTTGCCAACAGTTCTCTTGGTTTGGCCCAGACCATCCCTCTTCCTCCGGTCTCCAAGTGGTGGTTGGGGGCCCATCTGGCAGCTTCTGCTGTCTTGCTAAAGAGGGTTGACCCTCTGCACTTCCGTTTGGGGAAATTGGCTCACCACAGTTGTGTGCATGCACCCACACACGCACACACACACACACACACGGACGCCGTGTCCAAAGCAGTCGACAATTCCCAGGCTGCATTAACTTCAACTTTCCAATAGATTTGTATGCCGCCCATCTCGAAGGACTCCGGGCGGCTTACATAAAAAGTAGTTTAAAAAATATTAAAAAAAGATTAAAAACACAAGAGGAAGAGGAGAGGGTAGTAAAGAGGGAAAGAGGGAGGGAAAGAAAGAGAGAAGGAGAGTTGAAAGGAAGGAAGGAAGGAGGGAGGAAAGGAGGGAGGTTAAGAGAAAAGGAAGGAGGAGGGAAAGAGGAAGGGAAGGAGGGAAGGTATGTGAAGAGGAGGGGGGGATCGAGGGAGGGAAAGGAGGGGGAAGGAAAGGAGGAAAGGAGAAAAGAAAGGGGGGAAGGGCAGGGGAGAAGGAAGTAAGGGGGGGAGGGAAGAAAAGAGTATGGAAAAGAAGAAACGAGGGGAAGAGAAGAGGGAGGGAAGGAATAAGATACCTAACCTTTGATGTTTATAATGATTTGATAGTATGGGAATATCTCGAAATGTAGTTGTATGCTTTTTACAAGTTATGGATGTTGTATTTTCTTTTACCAATAAAATCTTTTTTAAAAATTAAAAAAAAAAAAAACACAAGACAGAACGGCTTAAAACAGAAACACGACATGCACTCGGTTTTCAAAGGGGCTGAAGTTCAATCAAGATCAACACAACGGGTGGCAGCAGGCTTTTTGCCCAGGGACGGGTGCAGCCCCCCCCCCCCCCCGTCAGTGCAGGAGGGAGAGGGGCTCCCTGTGGCACTGCCAAGGCCAGGGGAGGCTTCGGGAGGGCACTCGGGTGGGAGAATGAGGAGGGGGCTCCCCTCCCGTCTTTCAGAGAAGGGTCTGATTCTCCTGTTGGGAGGAGGGTTGGGGGTTGTGGGAAAGGGGAAGCCTAACCAAAGCACGCCGGAAGCCCGGCGTAGGTGTCAAACCCCCCCCCCACATTGGTTGCTAGCCCTGCTTCCTCTTTCAGAGGGGGAGAGAGGGAGGGAGCTTAGGCAGAGGCCTACCCCTCCTTCCTTCCTTCCTTCCTCTCCCTACAGAGCCTCTGGCCTGCCGGGGCCAGCCGGGGTGGGGAGGGGCTCCCCTGGGAGCAGACGTCTTTGGGGCATGCTGAGAATGCAGCTCTGGAATGTCTCCCTGGCATGGGGGGGGATGATGCCCGGGGGGGGGGGGGCTGCCTCCTAGGGGAGGACTCTGTGCAGAGGCTGGGAGCCACTTGCCGCTTTACCAGCTGCTTCTTGACTGGGGGTCTCTGAACAGCCCAGGGGGCCTATGTGAAGAGGGGGGGGGGGCTCAGAGCCCTCCCCGTTCTTGGGAAATTGGCTTTGCCGCCTGCTTTTGCTTTTCCCTCCCATGGTCGGCCTACGACGTTAACAAGGTTGGCGCCCCGCAGCCCCATTCCGGGGTGGGGCAGGTAGAGGAATCTGCTGAGTTCTGGGTCGGTCGGGGTTGTGGGGCAGCATCCTGGGGCCCACTGAGACCAACAAGGAGCAGCAGGCAGCAATTGGGGGGGAGCCTCCTTCAGGCGGGTCCTTCTGGGGCTTTGGGAGGGGCCCCCATTCCACCTGTGCCCGCAAAAGGGACAGGGCTGAGGAGGAGGAGGAGGAGCAGGGTTGGACCCACCTCCAGCTTATGAGCGTCCTTGGGCTCCTAGCTCTGCTTCCCCCTCCTCAAATGCGACCCCCCTTATGGGCAGTGAGGAAACGCCCGTCCTGCTGGCTGGGCTGGGCTTCAGCTGCTGGGGGGGTCCTCGCTTTGCGTGAGAAAAGATGCCCTCCTGGCTGGGCTCTGACTGGGAGCTGCCCTTCCCTGCCCACACTGCTCCTGGAGGCTTTGGGGCGAGAGGGCGGGGGCGTCCACTATTTACCAGATTGGCGGGTGCCATTGAGGGGAGGGGCCTTGGGGCGTGGGCGTGACCCACCCAAGCAGAAGCGGGGCTGGCCTTGGGGGGTCAGATGAGAGGAAGGGGCTGCAGCTGCTGCTGAGTCTCGCCCTGGTCCAGAAGCCGAAGCAGGCAGATTGGCACCCGTCCGTCTGTCCGTCCGTTCCCCCCCCGCAAAGGCAGCTGGACAGGCAGAATCAGGTAATATAATAGAAGGAGAAAGTAAAGGGGCGACATATTTAATACCACATGCTATAGCAGCAGCGAGGATGGTTTTATGCCCAACATTGAAAGTGTGAAAATATTCCTCTAGAAAGGGAAATATAATAACGAAAACATTAGATTGTGCAGAAATGGGATAGACTTGATGATGGGACTAAAAATAAAGGAGAGAATACGGAATAAAGGATGAGATTTGGAATAGATTTTTATCAATGGTTGGGTTTGAGGAAGGGAAGTCGGCCTGGAGAAGGACTAGGATGTGCAGACCAAAAGATGAAGGGAAAGGAAGGAGAGAAGGAAGGGGGGAAGGAAGGAGGGAAAGGAAGGGGGAAAGGAAGGAGAGAAGGAGAACAGAAAGGAGGGAAGGAGAAGGAGAGAAGGAGGGAAGGGGGAAGGAGGGAGGGAGGAAGGGGAGTAGGAGAGAAGAAACGAGGGAAGGAAAAAGGGAGGGAGGGAAGAAGAAGTAGGACCGTTGTAAGATAAGATGGGTCTATGGGATGATAAAAAAGCAATCTTCAAGTATATTGTCAACTGTAGGGAAAAATTGTTATAAATACATATTATTAATAACAGTTATGAGATCAATATAATTGTGAATGTATATATGAAATTGATAAAATAAAATAAAAAAAAAGAAAAAAAGATGATATAATATATGTAGATGTAAGTGTTTATAAAGGGTTAAATACATGTAATAAATTACTAATGCATATTGACGCACATGAGATATTTGTGGCTGTGCTTCAGTTTTTGTATGGGGCAGAGATGCCAGGAGAATGTAACTCCTCTCTGGAAACTCCTGCCAGTCCCACTGTCTGAGCTCTAGGGAAGCAGCGGGGCGTGATGAAGGGGGGGGGAGGTGGAAGGATGGGGTATAGCACGGTGTTGGGGGGGGGCTCCTTCTCTCATCCGGAAAGTGCATCCTGGGCTTTAAACCCAAGGTGGCGCTCCCCTGTCCCCCACCGCCGTGAGGTAGCTGTGCCCTGGAGGGTCTTCTGCAGCCTCCTCGTTTCAGGACGCATCTCCATTTCGTGCCAGAGGCAATTGGAGAAGCCTTCAGTTGTCGGTGGGGGGTGGGGGGAGGCAACCGTCCAATGCCAGGCTGCGTCTTCTGGCTTCCTTCAGTGGTTTCCTCTTGCCGGTCATCTGGGCATAATCTGCCGGCCACCGGCCTTATCAGCTCAGCTCCACCATGAGGGGCTTCCTCCTGTGGGCACGATACGGGCACATCTTCCCCTGCAGGTTCCTCCGGGGCCACCCCAACCCCCTCTTTCCTCCTACCCTCGTGCAAGCAGCGCCTGCCTGCCCATGGGAGCTGCGCAACTTCTCCAGGGCGATGGCAGGAAAAGGGAAGTTTCTTGTCATGGGGCGGCAGTCCTCCTGGTTCTCATCTTGACCTCTGCCCGCCCCCCCCCTCCAGCAGCTGTGCAGGGATGTGGGTGGAGGGAGGTGGCACACTCAGAGAATGCCTCCTCGCGGCACCCGGGGAGGGCTCCCCGCTCACACCCGCCCTTCTTCAACAGGTAAAGCAGGAGAGGGAACATCTCAGGCGCCATCATGGTTGCCTTATCGCTCAAGATAAGCATTGGCAATGCGGTGAAGACTATGCAGTTTGAGCCCTCCACTATGGTGTACGACGCCTGCCGCATCATCCGGGACGGGTGCCGGAGGCACAGATGGGGCAGCGTAAGTGTCCCAGGCGGGCTCCCCTTGGAGAAGGAGATGCCGAGGGAGAGCCGGGTGGGCTACCAACCTGGGACTGCTGTGGGGGTGGGGCAGGGAGACTGGTTCCCGTTCCCACCTTGCCCCTGTGGCCTGGGGGCAACCGCTGGCTGACCTCAAGCCCCCTCCACCGCCCCGGCCCAACCCCCTTCCTGCTGTTCTTTCTTCAGCCAACGACTTTGGCCTTTTCCTCTCGGACGAAGACCCCAAGAAGGGGATATGGCTGGAGGCCGGGAAGGCTCTGGACTACTACATGCTCCGCAATGGGGTGAGTCCTTTCCTGGGGGGGGGGGGGGGGGCTTTCTGATCAACCGAGTGGAATTGGGGGGAGGGGGAGGCTGAAGGCCCATGTTGGCCACAGCAGTTAATGAAGGGCTCCAGCGTAACTCCCCCCCCCCCGGCTCCCACCAGGATAGGCTGCTCTTGACCATTGGCCCCCGAGCGAAGCCCCTCCTCCAGAAATGGCCACTAAAATTACGCCAGAACAGCATTGCTCCCAGTCCGAGGCCAGGTCAGCTGTTCCCTCCGGCTGGGCCAGCATCGGCATCCACATCTCCCCTGGGGAGACAGGTCCCTCCTGCCTAAGGAGGGTCCTCTTGGCGGTGGCTGGTGGAGGAGAAGGCTGGGCCTTGAAGCATCTCTCAGAGGAGGCCCAAGGACCTGACCTCTATACCACACACACACAACAACACACACACACACACACACAGAGCCCTCGCAGGCCGGCTACTGGGGGAGGAGGGGAGCATCTCCAGCATGGGCCCAAGTGGGTCAGCCCTGGAGGAAGCCCTGGCTGATGGCTCAGCAGGAGGGGTTCCACCACAAAACCGTGTTCGACTAAACCGAGCTCGACGGAAACCGCGCTGCTGATGTCATCAACAGGGCAACAACAGCGCGGAGACAGAAGCACGCTGTAAACCCTAAACCTAAAATTACCCCTAAACCTAACCCCCCTAAACCTAATCCTAAACCTAACCCTAAACCTAACCCTTAACCTACCCTAAACCTAACCCTAACCTAACCCTAACCCTTAACCTAACCCTAACCCTAATCCTAACCCTTAACCTAACCCTAACCCTAACCCTTAACTTACCCTAAACCTAACCCTAAAGCTAACCCTTACCTTAAGTTGAATCGGCTTGCTTTCAAAGCGCTATTTAAAGCGCCCTTCTTTCTCCGCGCTCGCTGTTGTAGCCCTGTTGATGACGTCAGCGACGCGGTTTAATCGGGCGCGGCTTAGTCGAGCGCGGGTTTTGGTCGTGCCACAAGCAGGAGGAGCCCCAGATGGATGACCTTCTTGGCTCCCTCGTGCTCTTTCCGACCCCCTTGGTTTTCCATACCCCCCCCCAATTCCGACCCTGGCATTTCTGGCTGACCCCCACCCCCACCCCCTAAATCTGCCTTCCCAGGACACGCATGGAGTACAAGAAGAAGCAGCGGCCCCTGAAGATCCGCATGCTGGATGGGACGGTCAAGACGGTCATGGTGGATGACTCCAAGACGGTCACCGACATCCTGATGACCATTTGTGCCCGGATCGGTGAGCAGCCTGGGGACCATTGGGTTGAACGGACAGACGGGAAGGGGGAGGAGTGAGGAGACAGCCTCTCTTCTGTGGGTCCTTCCTCTCCTCCTCCCCCCCCCCGCGATTCAGGAGGGACAAGCCGAAGCTTGGGCTACCAGGCAGCTGTGCCCATGGCTGTGGGCAGGGGCGACGTTTGTCCCTGGCAAGGCTGCTTTGTGCCCCCCAGGCATCACCAATTATGATGAGATACTCGCTGGTGCGGGAGATCTGGAGGAGAAGGAAGGAGGAGCAGACGGGCACCCTCCGAAAGGACAGACCCTCCTAGCTCGCCGAGAAGAAGATGGATATGCTGAAGCAGAGCTCCACACGGATGACGAGCGTACGTGATCCGGAGCCCAGCGCTCAGGGGAGGCGGTGGGGTGAGGCGGAGGGGACCTCGGCGGCTCTCATCCTGCCTGCCTCCTCGTGCAGGTGAACTGTGCTGGATCACGGACGCACTTTGCGCGAACAGGGCATCGATGACACCGAGACGCTGCTCCTCCTCCGGCGGAAGTTCTTCTACTCCGACCAGAACTGGATTCCCGCGACCCCGTGCAGCTCAACCTCCTCTACGTCCAGGTGGCACCTCGCTGCCCCTCTGCCTTGCGGGCTGGCATGGGATGCTTTAGCCCTCTGCGCTGCAACGGAGGCTTCCAGGGGAGCCCTGCACTCCCAGGGATGGATGGTGGGGAAGGTCCCTGCTGACGTTGCTCCTCTGTCTCCAGGCCCCGCGACGATATCCTGAACGGCTCCCACCCCGTCTCCTTTGACAAAGCCTGCGAGTTTGCCGGTTACCATGCCATATCCAGTTTGGGCCTCACAATGAGCAGAAGCACAAGGCCGGGTTTTCTGGAGTGAGTCCCACTGGGGTCCTTTCCTGGGGTAGAGTTTCGCCTGCAGTCCCCGGGGTCGGGTGTTGGCTGGAGGGCTGGAGAGAAGCATGGGAGACGGCCTGGGAAGGCCCCTGTCTGAGGGAGACCCTCTTTCCCCCGCTGCAGCATGAAGGACTTCCTGCCAAAGGAGTACATCAGCAGAAAAGGGGGAGCGGAAGATTTTCCTGGTGAGGGGGGGGGCGTCTTGTGGGTCCCATCTACCTCTGGGAGGCCTGGACACCAGGGCAGAAAGGGGGAGCGGAATCTGCAGGAGGACGGTGGGGCAGAAGGGTTGGGGGAGCTGTGGGACCGTGGCACAACAAAACCGCGCTTGACTAAAGCGCGCCCGATTAACCGCATCGCTGACGTCATCAACAGGGCGACAACAGCGAGCGTGGAGAAAGAAGGGCGCTTTAAATAGCGCTTTGAAAGCAAGCCGATTCAACTTAAGGTAAGGGTTAGGTTTAGGGGTTAGGTTAGGGTTAGGGTTAGGGTTAGGGTTAGGTAAGGGTTAGGTTTAGGGTTAGTTTAGGGTTAGGTTAAGGGTTAGGTTTAGGGGGGTTAGGTTTAGGTTTAGGGGTTAATTTTAGGTTTAGCGTTTACAGCGTGCTTCTGTCTCTGCGCTGTTGTCCGCCCTGTGATGACGTCAGCTACGCGGTTTCGTCGAGCAGCGCTTAGTCGAACGCGGTTTTTTGTGTGGAACCCTGGGGACAGGGAGGGGGTCATTAGGGAGCAGGAGAATGCAGCCCCGCTGTTCTCCCTCCCCTCCCCAAGGCCCACAAGAACTGTGGCGGCATGAGTGAGATCGAAGCCAAGGTCCGCTACGTGAAACTCGCCCGCTCGCTCAAGACCGACGGCGTCTCCTTCTTCCTGTCAAAGTAAGCAATGGCTCCTTCAGCCCCCGCTTTTGTCGTCCCCGTCCCCTCCCGAGAGCCTGCTCACTGGCTCTGGAAGGGAGGAGGGAGGGGGGCTGGCTCCAAGGGGGGGGGAGGGGGCTTGGCTGTGGAGCTTTCCTGCTCGGGCCGGAGAGGATTAGGCACACCCCATGGCCTGGGCATCTGGCCTTGCAGGAGAAGATGAAGGGGAAGAACAGCTGGTCCCCCGTCTCCTGGGCATCACCAAGGAGTGCGTGATGCGTGTGGACGAGAAAAACAAGGAGGTCATTCAGGAGTGGAATCTGACCAACAATCAAGCGCTGGGCCCTCTCCAAGAGCTTCACCCTGGTAAGAGCTCCTCTCTCCAGCCCTACGTAGGTGAAAAGGCCCATCAAGGACCGACTGGGGGAAGCCTCTCCCGCCCCCAAGTCTACAGGCAGATTGGAGGGGAGGGGCCCGCTGTGAGGGCCCTGCCTTCCTGGAGCAGGCAGAGTCTGCTTGGGGGCCCCCAACCCCTCAGGGCTGTAGAGGCCACTTCCCAGAGAACTGTCCCTCCGAAACAGCTGTGCCCAGCTGCGGCTGTGGCATTCCGTGGGCTGCCCTGCCCATCCTCTTCAACCCTGCCGCTTTCGACTGGCAGGCCTGCTCCAGCACAGGATGCCTTTCTCCCCTTTCATTTGGCCTCCTCTCCCTTTAGATACGCCTGAAGCCTTTTGTGCCAGGTCGAAGGGGCACCCGTGACCCATAGATGGGAGGCCCCGGGGTGGGATCTATCTCTTCTCTCCCCCCCCAAGGCCCCCTCTTCTGGGGCTGACCTGGGCCGCAGTGGGCGAACCCCCACCTTCCAAACCCATTGCCACCCTGAGAGACCCCCAGGGGGTCAGGGGGTGGTCCTGGCTCAGCGGAATGGCCTTTCTGTCCGGCTGCTCCTGAGCGCGGCAGCAAGAAGGGGTGGGGCTGGAGGGGGCCGTGGGGAGAGTCCAGGAGCAGGAGGATCCTCCGCAGTCTCCTCTTGGGGGGGGGGCAGCAACCCCAGCCGGAAGCCCCTCCCCCCCCTCCAGTGACTGCCTTGGCTTTGGGGTTGCAGGATTTCGGGGACTATCAGGATGGCTATTACTCAGTGCAGACCACCGAAGGGGAGCAGATTGCCCAGCTCATCGCTGGCTACATCGACATCATCTTGAAGAAGGTGGGTTGGGGCCGGAGTGCTGGCTCCTGAGCTGGGTCAAGGGGCGCCCTGAGCGTAGCCTCCCTCCCTTCACCTGGGCTGGCTGGGGGCGAGGGGGTGGGGGAGGGCAGGGATGACGGCTGCCTCTGTCTTGCAGAAAAAGAGCAAAGACCACTTTGGCTTGGAGGGAGACGAGGAATCCACCATGCTGGAGGACTCCGTGTCCCCCAAGAAGTAAGACCGGCGTTTCGTGGGGCGGGAGGGGAAGTCTGTCTCCGTGGGGGGTGGGGGGGCAGTGTGGGGTGGGGGGGCAGTGGGGGCTGCGCTTCACCCCCTGCTTGCCTCCTAGGTCGACCCTCCTGCAGCAGCAGTTCAACCAGCTGAACAAAGCCGAGCACAGCTCCGTGGCCCTCCCGGTTATCATACGGCCAGGGGCCAGTGGCCGGAGAACTTCCAGATGGGCACCATGCCCCAGGCCCAGCAGCAGGTCACCAGTGGGCAGATGCATCGGGGCCACATGCCCCCTCTGGTAAGGGTCCCAGGCTGGGCTCTGGACATCCTAGACCGCCTCAGCGCCAGCCGCTGCATCCCCCCGGGGTCCCTGCTGCTGCGGTGCGAGTCTTGGGGCTTCTGCTGTCCTCCAGGCTTGGTGCTCCTTCCTGAAGCCACCTCCGATTCTTGGGAAACAGGGAGGCAGCCCCACATTCGCCCCACTCATCAGCCTCCCTGCTGCTGCTCCTGTTGGGGGGGGTTATATGGGGGGTGGAATTGGCTCACCTGTCTTTCTTCTGCCCTGCAGACGTCGGCTTCAGCAGGCCCTGACGGGGACCCTCAACTCCAGCCTGCAGGCTGTGAAAGCTGCCCAGTCCAGCCTGGATGACTTCGAGACCCTCCCGCCCTTGGCCAAGACGCGGTGAGAGGGGCTGGCATGGGATACTTTAGCCCGCCTGAGAGGCCTAGGAAGCCGGGGGGGGGGGGCTGGGTGTTCCGGAGCCCCTGGATGACCGCTGCTTCTCCATCCGTAGGCCTCCAAGGCCTGGCGGAAGAACAAGATGGACGAGTCGAAGCACGAAATCCACTCCCAAGTCGACGCCATCACCGCATGCACGGCTTCCGTGGTCAACCTGACTGCCGGGGACCCGGCAGAGACAGACTACACAGCCGTGGGCTGCGCCGTCACCACCATCTCCTCCAACCTGACTGAAATGTCCAAGGGGGTGAAGCTGCTGGCGGCACTAATGGAGGACGAGGGTGGCAACGGGCGGCAGCTCCTGCAGGCTGCTAAAAATCTAGCCGGGGCCGTCTCCGAACTGTTTGAAGACAGCCCAGCCGTTCCACCGCGGAGGTCAGCGGCAGAGGGAGGGGCCGGAACCTGCTCCAAAGTGGGGGGGGGAGAGCTGGCTTGGGATGCTGGACCTAGGAGAGCCAGGGTGGGGTTGGAGCCGGTGGGAGGGGGAGGGCGCTGCAGATTCCCATCCCCCTTGGCAGTGGACTCTATCTGGGGGCCTTTGCACCCCAACCCACCTCACAGGGTTGTTGTGCAAGTAAATGGGGGTGGAGGGAACGCTGTGGCTGCTGCTTTGAAAGGAAAGGAGCAGGTGCTTGATTCCACGGGTGCCCTTGTGCTTCTGGGCCTGCTGGGACAAGCAGCAGGGCCTGGGGGTGTGGGGTGTGGTGGGAGGGGGACGGACATTGCCCACGTTGAGCGCTAGAGTCAGTTTCCTGACAGCAGCACTGGCCCAGGGGCTCAGGGTGCCCCGACCCCTGCGGCAGCTGCTTCCCTAATCCTGGGGGAGAGCGTGACTCTTGCCATCGACAGTCCGGAGGGTGCACAGTGGCAGCCCGCCCGTCTCGGGGCACTGGACCGAGGAGAGCCAGGCCTTGACATGCACCCTGCTTTCTCCCTTCCAGCCGCGGCAGAATCTGTTGCAGGCAGCCGGTGCGGTGGGACAGACCAGCGGAGAATTGCTGCAGGAGATTGGGGAGAGTGACACGGATCCCCATTTCCAGGTGAGGGGTCTGCCGAGAACCCTCACGTGAATTGAACTGGCTCAGGGGGGGGATGAATGATGCCCGGAGGGCTGCAGAGAAGCCTCTGGGGGGAGAGATGGGGGGAAAGGCCGAGGGGCAACAGCGGGCCCTTCTGATCCCCCGAGGAGGCCGAGACTACCAGGCCGTGGGCTCCCAGACTAGAGAATTTGCTCCACCCCAGCAAGGACTCCTCCCTGAGAGTCGCAGTCTGTTGGCGGTGCAGAACCTGAGGCAGCTTGCCTGGCCAGGAGGCTCCGAAATGGAGGTCCCTGCCTTGAGTTCGGGGGTTGGGTGGGGTGGGGATTCAGTGAGGCCTGATGGCCTGGAAGGTGACTCCACAACGGGCAGCCGAGGTTCGTGGGCTTGGCCGTGATCTCTCTCTCAGCTTGCGGATGTTCACATACAGATTGTGGAGAGCCGGCACCTCCGGACCCTGTGCGCCCCTGATGCCAAGACGGTAAAAGGGCCTGAGCTGGTCTGTGGCTGTGCTCCTGGCACAGCTCCGGCTCTTGCCACCCCGTCCCCCACAATCGGTGTGCTGCCTGAGGGGTCCCTGCAAAGCTTTCTTTCTGCCGGGCTCTTCAAAGCGGCTCTCTGGCTGGGCTCTGTCCACTGCCAATCCCCACCGTCTAATTTAAAAGCCCCTCGGAAAGCGACCCGTGGTCCCCCTCCTCCGCGCTCACCTCTCGGATCTAACCTGTTGCCTCAGGGATGACCGGGCACCCTCCGAACCCCCGGACACATAGGGATCCTCCTGGATGGGGGAAGTTTCATCTGGGCAGCAAAGGAGAGGCGGGGTGGGGGGAGGCTTACAAACTGGCAGAAGGGGGTGCTGGGCCTCTCCCAGCCCCCAAGCTGTGCCTGCTGGGCTTGGTGATGGGTTTGGTGTGCGGCACTCTGCGCCTGAGATTGGGTTGCTCCGGTGGTGAAGGTTCCCGTTGGGCAGGCTGGCGGCAGAAGCGTGGCCCCCCCTCCAGGCGGGGTCCCTGGGGGAGGAGGAGGCGAGATCCTGTGCTGAAGGTGGCCCTTCCTTCCCCAGGACGTGCTGATGCAGCTTGCCAAGGCGGTGGCCAGCGCGGCGGCCGCTTTGGTGCTGAAGGCCAAGAACGTGGCCCAGAAGACGGAGGACTCTGTGCTGCAGACGCAGGTGATCGCCCGCGGCCACCCAGTGTGCCCTCTCCACTTCCCAGCTGGTGGCCTGCACCAAGGTGAGTCCTCCTTGCTAGGGATTTGGGTGGTCAGCAGCACGGCCTCTGTCGGACCCTCCTCTTGCCTCTTCCCTTCTCCGCTGGACAGTGGGCAGAGAGCCTGCTCCCAACCTGTGCGCCTTGCTCTTTCTTTTTTTATTAATAATTTTTTTTTATTTTTTTGTTACATAAACAACACATGCCCACACAGTGGGGGAAAAATCAAACAAAAAAGAACAAAAAACAAGACAGGAAAAAAACACACAAGTATGTTATAAAAAAGTATATCAGCTGGTTACAACAAGTTTTTGTGCATCTCTTCCATTAATTCATACTAATTCAAATATCTTAACTCAAATGTTTACCATATTAACATCATCATACCTCCACTTTTATTTGACTATAGTTGTTCAAACATCCTTCATCCTTAACTATGCCAAAGATTTAATCCATAACCACATGCTGGCATTTCATTTACTTGTTTATAAAATCCTCCATAACATCAAATCCTCATATCCTGTTTTAGCTAAACATCCATAATATTTAATACCAAAAATTCCATCCTCCATGCATATAGTGTATTATCATTCTCCTTTCTTTATTTAATTATATCGTATATCATAGCATTTTCCCCATATTAGTTAAGATTTGACTGTATATAGTTTTGTTTTATTTTTTTATAGTAATAATTATTGTGATTAATAACCTTTATATATAGTCCAAGAAATTTCTAACCTTCCTTCTCATATCCAATTATTATTTAGCAACTCAACATTATATGCATTACTATCATTATCAATTATTATTCAACTATATCTATTACAAATGAATTAACTAGTTTAGCTAGTTTTAAGTTGTACTCTTCCATCTATCAGCCTGTGTCTCTCCAGTAACAGAACCTCCTTAATCCTGTTGCCATTCGTAGGTCGAATTCTCCAAACATCTTTATGGGCAAGCCCATACAAAAAGATCTTTGCACCTTTTTGCTTATGGTGCCTCTCATATAATGCTGCCATCCTCCGTTTATTTCCTTTATCAGCTTGTCTTTAATTCTCGGTGGTGGTATCAAAAGTTTTGCAGATGGTATTTCATAAAGTATAAATTCTTTAATGCTTCTCACTCCTCCTGCGCCCTGTCTTTCGAAGTAAATCTTCTGTGTGGCTGCTCCCCCTTCAGACATTCCATCTCCTTCTTTGGCAGGTGGTTGCTCCCACCATCAGCTCCCCCGTCTGCCAGGAACAACTGATTGAGGCTGGGAAGCTGGTGGCCAAGTCCGTGGAAGGCTGCGTGGATGCTTCCCAGGCAGCCACCTCCGACGAGCAGTTGCTGAAGCAGGTGGGGGTGGCCGCCACCGCGGTGACCCAGGCGCTCAACGACCTGCTGGAGCACATCAAGCAGCACGCCACGGGGGGGCAGCCGGTCGGGCGCTACGACCAGGCCACCGACACCATCCTCAACGTCACCGAGAACATCTTCAGCTCCATGGGCGACGCTGGTGAGGAAGGCCTGGGAGGCTGCCCCGTCTGCAAAGCCCCAGAGTTGAAAGGGGACGCCAGCCACGGTTACCGGACAACCCCTCATGGCCTCTCCCTGCTCTCTGCCCGCCAGGCGAAATGGTGCGTCAGGCTCGCATCCTGGCCCAGGCGACGTCTGACCTGGTGAACGCCATCAAGGCGGACGCGGAGGGGGAGACCGACCTGGAAAACTCGCGGAAATTGCTGAGTGCTGCCAAGATCCTGGCAGATGCCACAGCCAAGATGGTGGAAGCGGCAAAGGTCTGGTCTGGAGCTCCACGGAGCAGAGGGTTGGGGCGTTTGGTTCCGGCGGTGCCGCTTTGGCTCTGTGGCCACAGCCGGACAATGCAGAAAACGGCCCTCTCTCTTGGGCGAGTCCCCTGGCAGGCGGCTCGCAGGCGAGTGGGCCCTGCCGGAGCCCACCCTTGGGGGTTTATTGGAGTTGCCCCTCCCGGATGGAGCAGAGGAATTTGGGGAGAAGGGTCTTCCTGACGGGGCTCTGTCCTTCCTGCCAGGGGGCTGCGGCCCACCCGGACAGCGAGGAGCAGCAGCAGCGGCTGCGGGAGGCGGCTGAGGGGCTCCGCATGGCTACCAATGCCGCAGCCCAGAACGCCATCAAGAAGAAGCTGGTGCATCGGCTGGAGGTGAGTTCCCCCCCCCCCCCTTTGGTTCTTCCTGGCCAGCTCTTTCTGACTGGGAGAATGAGGGCCTCACTCGCATCTCTCTGCTCAGCATGCAGCCAAGCAAGCCGCTGCCGCTGCCACCCAGATGATTGCGGCTGCCCAGCACAGTGCCGGAGGGAGCAAGAACCCTTCCGCCCAGCAGCAGCTCGTGCAGAGCTGCAAGGTAAGCAGGAAGCGGGGTGGAACCTTCTCCTCAAAGCCCCCTCTGATTCCTTGTCCCCGACACGGGTGGGGTGGGCCTGCCTCCATCATCCTCCCCCTTCCAGGGGTGCCCGGGGGCGGGGGCTGCTGCAGCCGAGACCTCCTCCTTCTTCTCTCCCCGCAGGTGGTGGCCGATCAGATCCCGATGCTGGTGCAGGGTGTTCGGGGCAGCCAGTCGCAGCCGGACAGCCCCAGTGCCCAGCTGGCCCTTATTGCCGCCAGCCAGAACTTCCTGCAGGTAAGCAGAGTCTCTGGCCCGGCTAGGGGGCTTCCAGAGGGCTTACGGCACATGCCTGGCCAGCCTGGCCACTGTACGTGACGCCTACTCGTCCCTTTCCAACTGTAGCCCGGTGGGAAGATGGTGGCTGCCGCCAAGGCCACGGTACCCACTGTCTCGGATCAGGCCTCTGCCATGCAGCTCAGCCAGTGCGCTAAGAACCTGGCGGCAGCTCTTGCCGAACTCCGCACAGCAGCACAGAAGGTCAGCCATTTTGCCTGCGGGGCTCCGGGTATCGGTCCCATGGGGGAGAGGGGCAGGAGCAGAGGGGAGACCCCTGGCTCTCTCTGGGAGGCTGCTGGGCCTGAGACGCAACTCAGCCTGGCCACTTTTCCGCGGGGAGGGGAGGGCGGGGTGGAGGGGCTTCCCTTTGGTCAGGAAAATGTGGGACTCCTGCCTTGGCAGGGAGTCCCCGCGGGGGGGGGGGGACGGAGTGTGCGGGTGAGCAGGACGGGTTCCCCTCTTCCCTCCAGGCGCAGGAGACCTGTGGGCCCCTGGAGATCGACTCGGCCCTCAGCCTGGTGCAGAGCCTGGAGAGAGACCTGCAGGAGGCCAAGGCGGCTGCCCGGGAGGGCAAACTGAAGCCCCTTCCAGGGGAGACGGTGTGTTTGGGAAGGGGGGGATTCGTGAGGGCTGGGGGTGGGTGGGAGGTGGCCTCCGGGGGCCCTTCCTGACGGCCGGTCTGTGCTGCAGATGGAGAAGTGTGCCCAGGATCTGGGCAACAGCACCAAGGCAGTCAGCTCCGCCATGGCTCACCTGCTGGGAGAGGTTGCCCAAGGCAACGAGAACTATACAGGTACCTGGTCCTTGTGGGCTCTGCGTGTTTGTGGGTGGCCTGTCCTGTCCGGTTCCACCACAAAACCGCGGTCGACCTAAAGCGCGCTCGACGAAACTGCGTACCTGACGTCATCACAGCGTGACGAAAAAAGCACGCTGTGAGCGGTAAAGCTAAAATTAACGCGTAAACCTAAACTTAACCCCCCCAAACCTAAACCTAAACCTAAACCTAACCCTAACCCTTAACCTAACCCTAAACCTAACACTAACCCTTAACCTAACCCTAAACCTAACCCTAAGGCTTAACATAACCCTAAACCTAACCCTAACGCTTAACCTAACCCTAAACCTAACCCTAACCCTTAACCTAACCCTAACCCTTAACCTAACCCTAACCTAACCCTAACCCTTAACCTAACCCTAACCCTAACCCTAACCCTTAACCTAACCCTAAACCTAACCCTAACCCTTAACCTAACCCTAAACCTAACACTAACCCTTAACCTAACCCTAAACCTAACCCTAAGGCTTAACATAACCCTAAACCTAACCCTAACGCTTAACCTAACCCTTACCTTAACGTGAATCGGCTTGCTTTAAAAGCGCTTTTTTTTTTTAAAAAATAAATGTTTTTTAATTTTAGTTTAAAACAGGTACAGCATCTTTCTTTACATCTGTAAAAAATATATCAATCAATTACAGATAAGTTTTGGTACATCTCCTCCACAGTCAACCAACATAACTCATATTAACTAAGGCATTATTATATATCCATTTCATTTAACTGTAATTATTATTTAGCAATATTGATGAAAGTAATAATCTTGAACAATCCCTGCCCACACCGGTGGGAGAGGAAAAAAATCAAAAAAAAGGGAAAAAAAAGAACAGATAAAAAATAAAAATAAAAATAAAAAATAAAAAAATAAAAAATAATACAGAAAAAGACAAAAACGACAAGAGACAAGGCAGGAAAACGAAACAAAACACAGGTGTCTATCATGAGAAAAAAGAAGAAGTATATCAACTGGTTACAACATGCTTTGGTGCTTCTCTTCCGTTAATTCATATTAATTCAATATCTTACTCGAATATTTACCATATCAACATCATTATACCTCCAGTTTTAATTACCTATGGTTATTTAAACATCCTTCGTCCTTAGCTATGCATTACATAATTAATCCATAACACATGCTGACAATTCATTTACTTATTTGTAAAATCCTCTATTATCATCAAATCCTCATATCCTATTTTAGCTGGACATCCATAATATTTAATTATATCATATACCATAACATTTTCCCAATATTGATTAACATTTGGTTGTATGTATTTTATTTAGTTTTTAATAGTGATAATTATTGTAGTTAATACTCTTTATGTATAATCTTCCAATTGTTAGTTATCATATCAACTCCACATTATATACATTACTATCAATATCAATTATTATTCAACTATATCTGTTACAAGAAAAAGCAATTAGGTTTAACTAGTTTTCAATTGTGTTCTTCAATCTATCAGCCAGTTCCAAATTATATATATTACTATCCATTCCATCTATCAGCCAGTGTCTCTCCAATAGCAAGATCCTCTCCAGCCAATTGCCACGCGTTGGATAAATTTACCAAATGTTTTCATAATCAAATCCAGACAAAGATGTTTTGGCACCTTTGGACTCTGAATGTCAGTGATGAAATAATAATAATGTTGTCCTGGGCTTGTAAAATTTTCCAAATTAACTTTAATTCTCAAGGGTGGATTTTCCATTCCTCCTGCACTCTGTCTTTTTAAATGAGTCTTCTTTATAGCTTCCCCCCTCCTTTCTTCCTCTGAGATAGACCAGACACCATTTCTCACATTTTCCGTTTGTATTTCAGGAGCATTTAAACATTCAACAATCTCAGTTTTTGCTTCATATTTTAAAATCAGATGATCCAATTTTCTTTCCAGTCTTTGATAAGAATCAAAGAGTCCTCTACATGCGGAAAAAAGTCTCTGAAATGAAATCTTAGAGGTATTTTGGGACGCCATGATGTGTGTCGCAGTTAAAAATTGCAAACTCTTTTTTTTTTCCCCCACAGACTTCTTAGTCTCTCACAGGCTGTGATTGTAAACAAAGCCGAGTAGTAAAGTAATAAAAGTGTCGAATCGTGACAGGCTAATTAGTAGAAAATAAATTTTACGATCCACTTAAGGAGATTCAGAGGGGGGAGGGTGTCGAGGAGTTTCTTGAAGCATTTAAAAAGTAAAGTAACCACCAGCCATAAATCCATTAGAAAAAGCCAATTCGCCGCTAAATTTCCCTGTTCTTTGGTTTCAGTTATCTTAAGTTTTTAACGCGAACAGTCTCTCTTGGATAATAAAATCAGCTTACCAGATGACATCACTTCTAGCATTCTTAGGGGCAACCTGCAGTTTCAGTTAGCACGCAGCTAATCCAGAAAGGAATTGGCACGAGGAGTTAATACCCCCCCCCCAGAGATTTGCGGGTATCTCTGAGGTCCTGGGTCTCTCCTCACCTTCACTGTCTTCTCCGGGACAGCTAGGGTTCAAAGAACCCGTCCAAAAAATCCTTCGGTATAGAGGAATTTCAGGAGTAGCCTGAAACTCCATCTTCTCACTGCTAAGCCCCGCCTTCTTCCTCCCCTTTAAAAGCGCTTTTTAAAGCGCCCTTTTGTCTCCGCGGTCGTTGTTGTCGCGCTGCTGATGACGTCAGCGACGTGCTTTAATCGGGCGCGCTTTAGTGGACCGCGGTTTTGTCGTGCCACGGTCCTGTCCTCCCCCGGCCAGCCTGAGAGGTCAGGGGCTCCTTGTGCCTTACAGCTGCCCCCACTTCCCCTTAGGACGCCCCAGCCCAGCTAGGTTTCCCTTTCTTGGGATGGGGGCCCTCGTTCATCTCCAGGCTCTGGAAGCAGGAAGACAGCTGAGCAGGGCTGCCCATCCCCGAGGACTCCCATGCCCCTCTCTCCTCCCCACAGGGATTGCAGCGCGGGATGCGGCGCAGGCGCTGCGCTCCCTCAGCCAGGCTGCGCGGGGGGTGGCCGCCAGCACGGAGGACCCTCAGGCCCAGGCAGCCACTCTGGACTGCGCCGCAGACGTCATGGACAAAGCCAGCAGCCTCATCCGGGAGGCCCGCAAGGCAGTTTCCAAGCCAGGGGATGCCGAGAGCCAGCAGCGCCTGGCCCAGGTGAGCCCGGGGCCCTGGCTGGGCCTGGCAGTGCCAGAGGCAGCAGCTGCTAGGGGTGGGGGGTGGGAGCTGCCCTGGGAGGGCAGGCTAAACGCTCCGTCTCTCCTGTGCAGGTGGCCAAGGCTGTCTCCCAAGCCCTGAACCGTTGTGTCAACTGCCTGCCTGGTCAGCGGGACGTCGATGCTGCCATCCGCACCGTTGGCGAGGCTAGCAAGAGGCTGCTGGCCGATTCTGTGAGTGGGGGGGCACTTTAGGTCTGGCAGGTGGGGGAGCCTGGGCCAAGGCCGAGCCCAGGCCGGCCCCATGTGTGCAGGCCAGCTGTCAAGCTGTACAGAGAGCCACTTCCCTGCCCAAGCTCATCCCCGGGAGGGACCCAGAGTGGAACATGCCCTCCCCCCCACCCACAGGCTCCACAGTGCCTCAGTCCTCGAGATCTGCGGGTGGCTGCTGGGTGTTTGGGGAGTTGAAGACGTGGGGAGATTAACCAGGAAGCCCCCAGGGTGTGGATTTGCGGAACTGGGCCGTGGGCCGGGCAGCGGAAGGGGCCACCATGCCAGTCCTCAGGCATGGTGTCCCCTGGAGGGAGGGAGGGGCTGCAGGTGTCCGTGTGGAGGGGAGCAGATCCTGTGACCTGGTCCTTAAGGGAAACCACCTGGGCTGCGGCCAATTCCTGGTTGGTCAGGAGTCGAGAGCAGCCCTCGGGCCTCTTGAGTTTGACACCCTCTCTCTGCTCCCAGTTTCCTCCCAGCACCAAGAACTTCCAGGAGGCCCAGAGCCAACTCAACCAGGCTGCGGCTGGCTTGAACCAGTCGGTCAATGAGTTGGTGCAGGCATCGCGTGGGACCCCCCAGAACCTGGCCAAGGCATCCGGCAAGTTTGGCCAGGACTTCAATGAGTTCCTGCAGGCTGGGGTGGAGATGGCCGGCCAGTCCCAGGTAAGAGCTGCCTTGGCGGGGTGAGGAGGAGAAGAAGGAGCACCTCACCTCAAGGCACGTGGGAGGGGCTGCACACACAGAGCCTCCTGGGGGGGTGGGGGAGGCACAAGCGGGTCGTTTGAAGGACAGAGCCCAGGCGGGGTGCAAAGTGAAGGCAGGAGCTGCTCCAGAGAGTGTCCAGGGCAGGTTCTCTCTGGGGGGGCTGGCAGGCAGATGCCATGGTGCCCATGGCCAAGGGAGCTGCCCCGTGGCTGGCAGGCCGGGTGAGGCCCCGGGGCTTTCAGAGCAGAGAACGCTTCAGAGGGCGGGGGGGTGACCAGAGATGAAACACTGCTCTCTTTCCTGTAAGGCCGTTCCGGGGGAAGGGAGGGGAAGCCTTAGGCCCTTCTTGGGGGAATCTGCTTGGGGGAGTCTGGAGGTCCAGCACAGCCCAGCGGGGGCAGAGCAGGCCAGACCAGGGGAGCCTGGGGTGGGATGTGGCAGCGACAGCCAGACTCCTCCTTGCTCTTGGCATCCCGTGGAGGGCAGAGGGGCTACACGGGGGAGGCTGGGTGAAGGCTCAGCTACACCTGGGCTCTGGGGACTAAGAGCTCAGGCTGGAGAGAAACCATTTGCTTGGCTGTGAGGTCCCAAGGCGAAAGGGGAGGGGGGCAGATGGGTTTGGGAACTGCCCCCTTTCTAGCAAGCTGGGCAGGGAGAGGATGTAGGCAGGGGGAGAGGGGGCCGCCCGTCATGGAATACCGATTGCAGCGAGGGGCTGGCTGGGTGTGGCTCGAGGGTCCGATGACTCCCTCTGTCTCCCTCCCTCCCTCCCCTGCAGTCCAAGGAGGCCCAGGGCCAGCTGGTGTCCAACCTGAAGGGCATCTCGCTCTCCTCCAGCAAGTTGCTCCTGGCAGCCAAAGCTCTCTCCGCAGATCCTGCGGGGCCCAACCTGAAGAACCAGCTGGCAGCAGCTGCCCGGTAAGCGGCCCAATTGCGGTGGGGGTGGGTGGGAAGTGGAGCCTCCTCGCCCCCTTTCAAAGTTTAATAGCATTTGTATGCCGCCCAATCCCGTAGGACTCCGGGCGGCTAACAATACAAATAATCAGAAAGAATAGAAGGAAAGAGAAGATAGATTTAAAAAACACATCATGCACTCCATTCCAAATGGGGCTGGACCGTATTTTGGGGTCAACAGCCCCAGGCCTGCTGGAACAGCCAGGTTTTAGTGGCCTTACGGAAGGCCAAGAGAGTGGGAAGGGTCCGGATCTCTGCGGGGGAGATCATTCCACAGGGCCGGAGCAGCTACAGAGAAAGACCTGCCCCGAGTAGTCGCCAACCGGCACTGCCCGGTCGACGGTACCCGAAGGAGGCCCAGCCTGTGAGAACTGCCGGGGCCTCTCTTGGACAAGGAGGGGGTGGGGGCTTCGGAGAAGAGCCGTGCGGCCCGTGGGTGCCCAGGGCGGAGGGCAGGGTGGGCTTAATGGCAGCCTTTCTCCTCTCCTCCCTCCGACCTGACAGCGCTGTGACGGACAGCATCAACCAGCTGATCACCATGTGCACCCAGCAGGCCCCGGGCCAGAAGGAGTGTGACAATGCTCTGCGGGAGCTGGAGGTGAGCCAGCCCCGCCTGGAGGAGGGCAGGTGCCGTGGAGCTGACGGGGGGGCAGGCAGGGTGGCCTGCCTGAGGCTCAGCTGACGGCTTCTCCTCTCCAGACGGTGCGGGAACTTCTGGAGAACCCCACCCAGGCCGTCAGCGACATGTCGTACTTCAACTGCCTGGACAGCGTCATGGAGAACTCCAAGGTGAGCGGGGCTGGGGGGTCCAATGGGCCTGAGCCAGCGCTTAGAACCCTTGTTGGGAGAGACTCTTGAGGCCTTCAAGTCCCCCCAAAGCTCAGGGTAGGTGGCCAGACAGAAGGACGTCCAGCTTCTGCTCCAAGACCCTCTGCTGATTCCCTGTAGGGGCGAAGGGGGTCTCCATCCCCTCCCTGGGTCATCTCTGCAACCGCTTCTCCCTCCCCCCTTTGAAACCGCTCCCTCCGAAGGGCCTGGGAAGCTGCTCCTTGCCCCCACGCACCCACCCACTGCTTCCCTGCCTTCTGTCTCCTGCAGGTGCTGGGCGAGGCCATGGCGGGCATCTCACAGAATGCCAAGAACAGCAAGATGCCAGAGTTTGGGGAGTCCGTCAGCACCGCCTCCAAGGCCCTCTGTGGCTTCACGGAAGCAGCGGCCCAGGTGGGAGCCGGGGGGCTCCTCGTGAGGCTGGGCTGGGGGGCGCACGATGCTCCCAACTGTGGAGCAGAGGCGTTGTGGGGTGTTTGTGGGTGTGGGTGTTTGTCTTCCCTGCTCTCAAGATCCCCCCCATCCATGCTCTGTTACAGGCAGCGTATTTGGTGGGCGTTTCTGACCCCAACAGCCAGGCCGGTCAGCAAGGCCTGGTGGACCCCACCCAGTTTGCCAGAGCCAACCAAGCCATCCAAATGGCCTGCCAGAACCTGATTGACCCAGCCTGCACACAGTCACAGGTAACGGCCACCTGTGGCCAGGAGGGAAGATGGGTGTTTCCAAGGAGGAATTTCTTGGCAGTTGGAACAATTCATCAGGGGAACGGCTTCCCTCCAGATGTTGTGGGAGCTCCAACACTGGAGGTTTTCAAGAAGAGACTGGATAACCTACTTGTCCAGAATGGTAGAGGACCTTCAGGGTCCCTTCCAGCTCTGTTATTCTGTTGCGTATTTGGGGGGGGGGGGGGGGGGGGGCTTGAGCCAGGCAGTGGTGAATGCAGCCCCACAGCCAGTGGGGCTCCTCACATGGAGGCCGGGGAGGAGGGTGGTGTTTCCTTGAGCCTCCTTAGGGCTAAGGAGCTAAGGCAGAGGGGCCTCCTTGCCTTCCGCAGGTCTTGTCGGCTGCTACCATCGTGGCCAAGCACACCTCCGCCCTTTGCAATACCTGCCGACTGGCCTCCTCCCGCACCGCCAATCCAGTGGCCAAGCGCCAGTTTGTCCAGTCTGCCAAGGAGGTAGCCAACAGCACAGCCAACCTGGTCAAGACCATCAAGGTACCCGCAGATTCCTGGCAGAGAGAAAGGGGAGCCCTGCGCTTGGGAGCCATGGAACGCAGAGGCCCACAGGCTCAGGGTCAATAGGGGGCTGTGTCTGGCTGGCTCGAACTGAGCAGCTGTGTTTGCGCTGCATGCTTAGGCTGTTCTCCGGGCCAGAGGAGGGCGGTTTAGGGTCTTTGCAAAGTCATCCTGCAGAGGATGGGGGAGAGTTTCTGTCCAGGGGAGGGTGGAGGTGACCACCCTTGTCACTGCGGGCTGACCCTCCTCCAGTTTGGTTGTGTGGGTGCCTCTCAGCTTTGTGTGGGCTGGGAGCCGAGGTGGCGCAGTGGTTAGGGTGCAGTACTGCAGGCCACTTCAGCTGACTGCTATCTGCAGTTCAGCGGTTCAAATCTCACCGGCTCAAGGTTGACTCAGCCTTCCATCCTTCCGAGGTGGGTAAAATGAGGACCCGGATTGTTGTTGGGGGCGATATGCTGACTCTGTAAACCGCTTAGAGAGGGCTGAAAGCCCTATGAAGCGGTATATAAGTCTAACTGCTATTGCTAGCTTCTGTGGGAGCAAGAAGTGGCTGGTTCTGGGCTCCGGGAGCTTTTTTATCCCGGCATGGAAGGTAAAGGCCCAAGGGTGTGTGTGTGTGTTTCCCGCAGGCTTTGGATGGCGCTTTCACTCCGGAGAACCGCGAGCGCTGCCGTGATGCCACAGCCCCACTGATTGAAGCGGTGGAGAACCTGACGGCCTTCGCCTCTAATCCCGAGTTTGCCACCATCCCTGCCCAGATCAGCCCAGAGGTAGGGAGAGGTTGCTGGGGGCAGGGAAGGAGGAAGGGGTCCGCTCTGGGCAGCCTTTGGCCTGTTGTCCTGGAATGGCTCTCTGCTGGTTCCCTGTAGGGGCGCAGGGCCATGGAGCCCATCCTCTCCTCTGCCAAGACCATGTTGGAAAGCTCGGCTGGCCTCATCCAGACGGCTCGCTCTCTGGCGGTCAACCCGAAGGACCCACCCAAGTGGTCGGTGCTGGCAGGCCATTCGCGCACCGTCTCCGATTCGATCAAGAAGCTGATCACCAACATGAGGTGGGGGCTCCCTGTTTGCCCAGCTCTCTTTCCCCCTTGGTGGGGGGGTGGGGGACAGAGGGATAGAGAGAGAGACCATTCACACAACTGGGGAGATCCAGGAATTGCCATCTTCAACTCCTTGCCAGATGTCTGGAAAAGCGACTCCCTCTGTCCTCCAAATCCTTGGCAGCACGTTGGCATCTCTGTGGCTAGCAGAACTGGGGAGGGCAGAACTGAGGCAGCCATGGGGGGGGGCAGGGAAGTAGGGAGGTGCCCAAGTGTGCACATCTGGTTGCCCTTGCTGTCTGCAGGGACAAGGCTCCAGGCCAGCGGGAGTGCGACGAGACCATTGAAACGCTGAACAGGTGTGTCCGTGACGTGGACCAGGCCTCCTTGGCAGCCATCAGCCAGCAGCTGGCGCCTCGCGAAGGCATCTCCCAGGAGGTGAGGAGGGGAGAGTCTCTTGACTGCCACGTCACCCAAGTTGGAGGGCCTGTGGATGCCAGAAGGGCCGTCGTCTCCGGCAGTGCAGAAAAGGAGGACGGGGGGGAGGGAGGGAGGGCTCTTCTGGAAGAGACTGCAGGCCCTTCAGGGTCAGAATTGGGTCCTGCTCCAGTTTCTGGGAAAGGGGAGTTGCCCCCCCCCCTGTCCCCCACTGGTGCTCAAGCCTGACTCCTTCCACAGGCCCTGCACAACCAGATGCTTGCAGCTGTTCAGGAGATCAGCAACCTCATCGACCCCGTGGCAGGCGCTGCTCGTGCGGAGGCCTCCCAGCTGGGCCACAAGGTGAGGCTGCCGGCTGCAGCAGCAGGAAACCTCCGCTGGCAGTGCCAAGCGAAAGGCGGGCGAGCCCCAGACTCTCAGGCTGCACTCCGGCACCTTCTTCATGATGCGGGGGGGGGGAAGGAGGGGGGCCTCCAGTCCCTCTACAGGGCTTTGAACCTCTGCAGCCCACCGCGCACGTCTCCCCCCTCCCCGGCCGCCCTGTGTGGGGGCTCTAGACCAGAAGAGTCTTTCGGGCTGCCAGGTTTTGTGCCATCCTGGCTCCGTTTGCGTCAGATTCTTTGCCGGGTTCAAAAGAGGTTTGGTGGCACCTGGTCCAAAAGCCCATCTTTTGGCCACGCTCTGTGGTACAAACAGCCATTGTGGTTTGCTGGCATGGTTTAGGTCCATGGTGGCAAGCCTTTGGCATGCATGGCACAAGTGGCACACGGAGCCATATTTGGTGGCACGCCAGCCGTCAGCTCCGGTGCGCATGGGCACGCCGGCCACCTGATTTTTTGCCCTTCCGGAGGGCCAGGGGGAGACCATTTTTGCCCTCCCCAGGCTTCAGGAAAAGGTGAAAAGTGCCCCCAATGGGCCAACTGGAAGTTTGGGAACGAACTAGGGGTTCCCTGGCTGAGCCTCAGCCAGGGCTGCCTGTGACACCGGTGTTGCCCTCCACACCCACCCAGCTGTAGGTTGAGACAGGTGGGGGGGGGGTGAGCTTCCGCTTGGTGAGAGAGATGGAAAGTACTCGGGGCCCTGAAGAAGACGGGTAGGCTCCGTGCGGGGTCCCCTTGGCTCCTGCCCTCTTGTCCTCAACTGGCCCCCTCGTTCCGCTTGGAGAGCAGCATCTTTATTGCCCAACCCATTACGCCGGCCCCCATCACTCCGTCTCCATCCCCACCCCACGCCGAGGTGGGGCAGTGGTTAAATGCAGCACTGCAGGCTACTGCTAGATCAGCAGTTCAGCGGTTCAAATCTCACCGGCTCAGGGTTGACTCAGCCTTCCATCCTTCCGAGGTGGGTAAAATGAGGACCCAGATTGTTATTGGGGGCAATATGCTGACTCTCTGTAAACCGCTTAGAGAGGGCTGAAAGCCCTATGAAGCGGTATATAAGTCTATTGCTATAACAAGTCTATTGCTATAACCTTTTCTCCTCCTCCAGGTCTCCCAGCTGGCCCAGTACTTTGAACCCCTGGTCATGGCTGCGGTGGGTGCAGCCTCCAAGATGCTGAACCACCAGCAGCAAATGAACCTTCTGGACCAGACCAAGACCCTGGCGGAGTCCGGCCTGCAGATGCTCTACACAGCCAAGGAGGCCGGGGGAAACCCCAAGGTACCCGGTGGGGCTGGCACTGGAGGCGTGTCTGAGGACGGAGGTTGTGGGGATGTGCCGGGGTCTGACGGGGGGCCTCTCTCTGCAGCAGGCGGCCCACACACAGGAGGCCCTGGAGGAGGCGGCGCAGATGATGAGGGAGGCGGTGGAAGACCTCACGGCCACCCTGAACGAAGCCGCCAGCGCTGCGGGAGTGGTAGGCGGCATGGTGGATTCTATCCGGCAGGCCATCAACCAGGTGAGCAAGGAAGCCACGGCCCGGCCTCCCTCGGGCCAATGGGCCTCCTTTCTGGGCAGCCCCTGTGCCCGACTTCCCTTGGCACCACAAGCCTTGCCAAAGCAGCTTTGTAGAGGGGGGGTGCAGGCGGAGTCAGAGGGGCTCAGCTGAGAATCTTGGAAGCATTTGCTGTCCAGTCTTTTGGGGTGCTAAAGTCGCCCCTGTCGGCCACCTTGCCTGCCCCTTCCCCATCAGGGCAATCTTGGCGTCAGCCAAAAGAAAAGCCGTGGGGAGGATGTGGGGGGGACGAAGGGCGTATGCTGAGAAGCAGGGCAGCAGCCCCGCCTCCTGGGCTCTCTCCTTCCCTTGGGCAGCTGGACGAGGGCCCGATGGGGGAGCCCGAAGGCACCTTTGTGGACTACCAGACCACCATGGTGAAGACGGCCAAGGCCATCGCGGTGACGGTGCAGGAGATGGTGAGCTGAAGGGAAGGGTGGGTGTTGGGCACGAGAGCTGAGGGACGGGCTGCCATGCAGACCCCCTGCCAGAGCCCAGGCCTGAGCCTCCCCCCCCCCACAATTCCTACCTCCTGTCTTACGCTGCCGCCACAGGTGACCAAATCCACCACCAACCCAGATGAACTTGGCATCCTGGCCAACCAGCTGACCACGGACTACGGGCACCTCGCCCTGCAGGCCAAGCCCGCTGCCCTCACAGCCGAGAATGAAGAGGTGAGTCTGGGGAGGGGAGGGCCTTGGAGGTGGTCTTGGCAGGAGCATTTGGAGTCTGCTGCAGAGACCCTGGCAACAGAGTGCGCGCCAGGCAGTTCGAATTCCTGGGGTGTGGGAAGAGGGCAGGCTGGCACAGTTCTGCCTCTGTCTGGAGGAAACTTCCCTGGCGAGTCGCTTCCGCCTGTTCCTATCCTGGCTCGACAGGCATAGAAGCCCAGGGCAAGGGAGACGGTGCTGAGTCGGGGAGCTCCTAAGGGGGTTTATGGAAAAGGAGCGTACCACGTTTCCCCCACCTCGCCCCGAGGCAGAGCTGGCAGCCAATGAGGCGCTTTCTTGAATTCCCTGCTCCCCTCCAGATTGGCGCCCACATTAAGAACCGCGTGCAGGAGCTGGGCCACGGCTGTGCTGCTCTGGTGACCAACGCCGGGGCCCTCCAGTGCAGCCCCAGCGATGCCTACACCAAGAAGGAGCTGATTGAATGCGCCCGCAAGGTTTCGGAGAAGGTGACTGTAGCCCCCCTCGTGCCTCCCCCCCACCTGGGTGCGTATTGGGGATGGGACCCTCCGACCATAACGGGTGTCCTGCCTTTGCTCCCCTGCAGGTTTCCCACGTGCTGGCGGCCCTCCAGGCCGGCAACCGGGGCACCCAGGCGTGCATCACCGCAGCCAGTGCCGTTTCGGGCATCATCGCAGATCTGGACACCACCATCATGTTTGCCACCGCTGGGACCCTCAACCGGGAGAACGCGGAGACCTTCGCTGACCACAGGTGGTGGCTGCCGTGGGCTGGTGGGCGGAAGCTCCTTGATGCCATCCCCTCGGCCTCCGGCGGGCTCTGACGGGCTCTTTCCTTGGCAGGGAAGGCATCCTGAAGACAGCCAAAGCGCTGGTGGAAGATACCAAAGTGCTGGTGCAGAATGCCACTGCCAGCCAGGAGAAGCTGGCCCAAGCGGCACAGTCTTCGGTGACGACCATTACACGCCTGGCAGAGGTGGTGAAGCTGGGCGCTGCCAGTTTGGGCTCTGAGGACCCCGAGACTCAGGTCAGGGCCGCGGCCACAGGTGGTGGGCAGGTGTGCCCTGGGCTCTGCCTCATCCTGCCCTCCTCTCTGTGCCCAGGTGGTTCTGATCAACGCGGTCAAGGACGTCGCTAAAGCCCTGGGGGACCTGATCAGCGCCACCAAAGCCGCTGCTGGCAAGTCTGGGGACGATCCTGCGGTATACCAGCTGAAGAACTCCGCGAAGGTCAGGGCGGAGGAGGGTGCTGGCTGAGGGTGGGCTCCTGCTTGGGGGGAGAAGAGGCAGGCACCACACGAGATGGCTGGCTGGTCCCTGAGCGGCTCTCTGGATGCTTGTCGGCAGGTGATGGTCACCAACGTCACGTCGCTCTTGAAGACGGTCAAAGCCGTGGAGGACGAGGCCACCAAGGGGACGCGGGCCCTGGAGGCCACCATCGAGCACATTCGGCAGGAGCTGGCGGTGAGGGACGGTCCCCTTCCTGCTCCCCGTAGCTGACAGCTGACACCCCCCCCCAACCCGGCCCCCCATGCTGACTCCTCCCCTCCTCCCCCTCCAGGTGTTCTGCTCCCAGGTGCCCCCTGCCAAGACCTCCACGCCGGAAGACTTCATTCGCATGACCAAAGGCATCACCATGGCAACAGCCAAGGCGGTGGCAGCCGGCAACTCCTGCCGCCAGGAAGACGTCATAGCCACAGCCAACCTGAGCCGCCGCGCCATTGCGGACATGTTGCGCTCTTGCAAGGTGGGCCCTGGGGTCTTGCTCGGGGAGGGGCCACGGTCCGGAGCAGTGGGAGGCTGATGGGGGAGGAGGAAGGCGTCTGATCGTGCAACCTGATGAGGGGGGGCGCTGGAGAAGGCCGGCAGGGGCACCCCTCGAACGGGCCTCTCGCAACCCTCCTCCAGGGGGCAGGGGCTGTGGTTGGGCAGCTGTGGGGGTAGAGGGCAGTCCCTCTCCTTTCTGCCTCGGGCTGGCAATCATCTGCCTGTCTCCTTCCAGGAAGCTGCGTGCCACCCAGAGGTGGGCAGTGAGGTGCGGCACCGAGCCCTTCGCTTTGGCAAGGAGTGTGCTAGCGGCTACCTGGAGCTTCTGGAGCACGTCCTGGTGGTAGGTCCCTGTCCCTCCCCACTCCCGCCCCCAAATAGTGTGCCTCTTCTTCCTCCCGCCCCCCCTCCACCCCCTCCGCTTTCTTCGACCCAGCGGGTGAGTGCGGCATGCACTGTGTGTGAGGGTGGGATAAAAGACCATGTGTGTGTGTGTGTGCTAGGCTTGGCCGCCGAGTGACTAAGGCCTAGGGGTGCCCAAGGATGACGGCTTTCCCCCTGCGGGATGAGACTTTAGGCTGCCGGCCATGTGGGACGCTGGCCTTTGTGCTGTGGGGACAATTCTAACGGGCAGAAGAAGCCCCCACATGCAGAGAGGTCAACCTTCATCTTGTCCCATCTCCCTGAGCCGAGGTGGCGCAGTGGCTAAATGCAGCACTGCAGGCTACTTCAGCTGACTGCGGTTCTGCAGTTCGGCAGTTCAAATCTGACCAGCTGAGGGTTGACTCAGCCTTCCATCCTTCCGAGGTGGGTAAAATGAGGACCCGGATTGTTGTTGGGGGCGATATGCTGACTCTGTAAACCGCTTAGAGAGGGCCGAAAGCCCTATGAAGCGGTATATAAGTCTAACTGCTATTGCTATTGCTATTTATATCTCTATCTCTTCCGATCTCTCTCTCTCTCTCTCTGTGTGTGTGTGTGTGTGTGTGTTTGTGTGTGTGTGTGTATATCTATATCTATATATCTCTATATCTATATTAAAAAGAGCCAAGGTGGTGCAGTGGTTAAATGCAGTACTGCAGGCCACTTCAGCTGACTGCTATCTGCAGTTCGGCTGTTCAAATCTCACCGGCTCAGGGTTGACTCAGCCTTCCATCCTTCCGAGGTGGGTGAAACGAGGACCCAGACTGCGGGGGCGATATGCTGACTCTGTAAACCGCTTAGAGAGGGCTGAAAGCCCTATGAAGCGGTATATAAGTCTAACTGCTATTGCTATTGTTATTCCCTGCCCGGCCAGGAAGCCCCAGCCCTATGAGTTGGGGAAGCCTCAGGGGATGGGAGGAAAGGCACTTGGAGGCCCCCGTCTGGCTTCTCCAGCCCTTCCGGGCAACCCCAGATTTCCCTCCCTTTCCAGCCCCTCCCGGCTCCTGGCTCCACTACTGCCTTCGCCCCCCCACCCCCAAGCAGCCGCTGCCAGCAGCAATGGGTAATGGGCTCCAGTTGGCCCCGAGGGTGCCCATCATGACTCCTCCTCCTCCTCCCCCCTTCCTCAGATCCTGCAGAAGCCCAGCCACGACCTAAAGCAGCAGCTGTCCGGCTATTCCAAGCGGGTGGCTGGTTCCGTCACGGAGCTCATCCAGGCGGCCGAAGCCATGAAAGGTAGGCGGGGAGATGCCTTCCTCGCAGGGCTCCGGCTCTCTCAGTCTGTTGGGTGGGGGCTCCGTCCAAAGGCGGCTGCTCTTGCCCCATGTAACGAGGGGAGGGAGGTGGGAGAGGCCCGGTCAGGTGTGGGGCGTGAATGCCCTTTTCAGCAAGGGAAGCCGGGGCATTGGAGAAGCGCTGGACCTCTGTGGCCTCTTGTCCCCCCCCCCCCCCGCAGGGACCGAGTGGGTCGACCCCGAGGACCCCACAGTCATTGCCGAAAACGAGCTGTTGGGGGCAGCCGCCGCAATCGAGGCCGCAGCAAAGAAGCTGGAGCAGCTGAAGCCGCGAGCCAAGCCTAAGGTGGGCCCCCACCCCCTAGCGACACACGGGAGTTGCTGCCAGCTCAGCTCGGCCACTTCCGTGCCACCCCGACGGGAAACCGCTGGCTCCCGGGACAGCCTGGGCAGCTCCTTGCAGACCCCCAGGGCAGGGGGCCTTAGGGGGACTCCGGCCACAGCTCCTACCCCCCCCCAAAAGAAGACATAGTTCTGTGCCAGCCAGGCTGTGCCTCCGTCCTGGGCAGAGCCAGTCGGGGGCTTTTTCATGCCCGTTTCGAGCACAAGGGGGGGAACCGGAAATGTTCCCTCTGGCTCAGAGCCCCGGTTGTTACACCCCGGGGAAGCCTTCCCCCCCCCCCCCGCCCTGCTAATGTCCCCTCCCTCTCCAGCAAGCAGACGAGAGCCTCAACTTTGAAGAGCAGATCTTGGAGGCAGCCAAGTCCATCGCTGCGGCCACCAGCGCCCTGGTGAAGGCAGCTTCCGCGGCCCAGAGGGAACTGGTGGCCCAAGGCAAGGTGAGTGAGTGAGGGGGGGGGCGGGCACCTGGGCAGGAAGCCCTCCAGTCTGGCCTGGAGCTGACCACTCTATCTTTCTCTGCCAGGTGGGCGCCATCCCAGCCAACGCCCTGGATGACGGACAGTGGTCTCAAGGCCTCATTTCAGCCGTGAGTGTGGAGGGGGCAGGGGGGGGAGGCTGCCCACTCACCGGAAAGGGTCTCTGCTTGCTTGGAATGACAGAGGGAGGCCCCTCCCACATTCCAGCGTGGGCAGGGGAGCCCTTTGCTCTAACCTGAGGCCCCCAAGCCCCTCCCCAGCCGCCCTGTCAATCAGGGAAGGGAGCGCTTGGGCAGAAAGGGGGGCTTCCGGGGCATTCAGTCTGCGTGGCGAGTGGCGGTGTCTGCAGCGGCTGCCTCATCCTTTGCTTGCCTCCCTCCTTCTTCCGCCAAGGCCCGGATGGTGGCCGCTGCCACCAACAACCTCTGTGAAGCCGCTAACGCGGCGGTCCAAGGCCACGCCAGCGAAGAGAAGCTCATCTCCTCCGCCAAGCAGGTGGCGGCCTCCACGGCGCAGCTCCTGGTGGCGTGCAAGGTGAAGGCGGACCAGGACTCCGAGGCCATGAAGCGCCTGCAGGTGAGGAGGATAGAGGCGCCTGAGGGATTGAGGGGGGGGGGGGGCAGGACGCCTTCCCTGTCGGCCATGGGCTAGAACAGTGTTTCTCAACCTTGGCAACTTGAAGATGTCTGGACTTCAACTCCCAGAATTCCCCAGCCAGCGAATGCTGGCTGGGGAATTCTGGGAGTTGAAGTCCAGACATCTTCAAGTTGCCAAGGTTGAGAAACACTGCTGGCTGGGGAATTCTGGGAGTTGAAGTCCGGACATCTTCAAGTTACCAAGGTTGAGAAACACTGGGCTAGAAGTTTCCTGGGAGGGATGGGGGCCCTAGGCACCGCCTCCCCCTCACTCAGGGGTCTGCAGGCAGAGGGTGACCGAGGCCGCCCCGGTGGGTAACCCCCTTCCTTCCGGAATCCGAGCCGAGGTGGCGCAGTGGTTAGAGTGCAGTACTGCAGGCCACTTCAGCTGACTGTTAGCTGCAGTTCGGCGGTTCAAATCTCACCGGCTCAAGGTTGACTCAGCCTTCCATCCTTCCGAGGTGGGTGAAATGAGGACCCAGACTGTGGGGCGATATGCTGACTCTGTAAACCACTTACAGAGGGCTGAAAGCCCTATGAAGCGGTATATAAATCTAACTGCTATTGCTATTTATATCTATATCTATCCATCTCTCTCTCTCTCTATCTCTATCTCCATCTATATATCTATATATCTCTATCTCTATACCTATACCTCTCTCTATCTCTTTATCTCTTTATCTATCTATCTATCTATCTCTCTATCTCTATCTCTCTATCTCTCTCTATCTCTATCTCTCTCTATCTCTATATATCTATATCTATCTATCTATCTATCTATCTATCTATCTATCTATCTATCTATCTATCTATCTATCTCTATCTCTCTATCTCTATCTCTATATATCTATATCTATCTATCTATCTATCTATCTATCTATCTATCTATCTATCTATCTATCTATCTATCTATATATATATATATATATATATATATATATATATTAAAAAGAGCCGAGGTGGTGCAGTGGTTAGAGTGCAGTACTGCAGGCCACTTCAGCTGACTGTTATCTGCAGTTCAGCGGTTCAGATCTCACCGGCTCAGGGTTGACTCAGCCTTCCATCCTTCCGAGGTGGGTGAAATGAGGACCCGGATTGTTGTTGGGGGCGATATGCTGACTCTGTAAACCGCTTAGAGAGAGCTGAAATCCCTATGAAGCAGTATATAAGTCTAACTGCTATTGCTATCTATCTATCTATCTATCTATCTATCTATCTATCTATATCTATCTCTCCCTCCTTCCCTCCCTCCCTCTATATCTATCTCTCCCTCTCTCTATATCTATCTATCTATCTATCTATCTATCTATCTATCTATCTATCTATATCTATCTATCTATCTATCTATCTATCTATCTATCTATCTATCTATCTATCTATCTATCTATATCTATCTATATCTATCCCTCCTTCCCTCTATATCTATCTCTCCCTCTCTCTATATCTATCTATCATCTATCTATCTATCTATCTATCTATCTATCATCTATCTATCTATCTATCTGGCTGAAATGAGGACCCAGACTGTTGGGGGCAATATGCTGACTGTAAACCGCTTAGAGAGGGCTGAAAGCCCTATGAAGCGGTATATAAGTCTAACTGCTATTGCTATCTCTCTCTCTCTCTCTCTCTAACTATCTATCTATCTATCTATCTATCTATCTATCTATCTATCTATCTATCTATCTATCATCTATCTATCTATCTGGCTGAAATGAGGACCCGGATTGTTGTTGGGGGCAATATGCTGACTCTGTAAACCGCTTAGAGAGGGCTGAAAGCCCTATGAAGCGGTATATAAGTCTAACTGCTATTGCTATCTCTCTCTCTCTCTCTAACTATCTATCTATCTATCTATCTATCTATCTATCTATCTATCTATCTATCTATCTATCTATCATCTATCTATCTATCTGGCTGAAATGAGGACCCGGATTGTTGTTGGGGGCAATATGCTGACTCTGTAAACCGCTTAGAGAGGGCTGAAAGCCCTATGAAGCGGTATATAAGTCTAACTGGTATTGCTATCTCTCTCTCCCTCTATCTATCTATCTATCTATCTATCTATCTATCTATCTATCTATCTATCTATCTATCATCTATCTATCTATCTGGCTGAAATGAGGACCCGGATTGTTGTTGGGGGCAATATGCTGACTCTGTGAACTGCTTAGAGAGGGCTGAAAGCCCTAGGAAGCGGTATATAAGTCTAACTGCTATTGCTATCTCTCTCTCTCTCTCTCTCTCTAACTAACTATCTATCTATCTATCTATCTATCTATCTATCTATCTATCTATCTATCTATCTATCTATCTATCTATCTATCATCTATCTATCTATCTGGCTGAAATGAGGACCCGGATTGTTGTTGGGGGCAATATGCTGACTCTGTGAACTGCTTAGAGAGGGCTGAAAGCCCTATGAAGCGGTATATAAGTCTAACTGCTATTGCTATCTCTCTCTCTCTCTCTCTCTCTCTATCTATCTATCTATCTATCTATCTATCTATCTATCTATCTATCTATCATCTATCTATCTATCTGGCTGAAATGAGGACCCGGATTGTTGTTGGGGGCAATATGCTGACTCTGTGAACTGCTTAGAGAGGGCTGAAAGCCCTATGAAGCGGTATATAAGTCTAACTGCTATTGCTATCTCTCTCTCTCTCTCTCTCTCTAACTATCTATCTATCTATCTATCTATCTATCTATCTATCTATCTATCTATCATCTATCTATCTATCTGGCTGAAATGAGGACCCGGATTGTTGTTGGGGGCAATATGCTGACTCTGTGAACTGCTTAGAGAGGGCTGAAAGCCCTAGGAAGCGGTATATAAGTCTAACTGCTATTGCTATCTCTCTCTCTCTCTCTCTCTAACTAACTAACTATCTATCTATCTATCTATCTATCTATCTATCTATCTATCTATCTATCTATCTATCTATCTATCATCTATCTATCTATCTGGCTGAAATGAGGACCCGGATTGTTGTTGGGGGTGATATGCTGATTCTGTAAACCGCTTAGAGAGGGCTGAAAGCCCTATGAAGCGGTATATAAGTCTAACTGCTATCGCTATTGCTAATCCTCCAGGCGGCCGGCAACGCGGTGAAGAGGGCCTCAGACAACCTGGTGAAGGCGGCGCAGAAGGCGGCGGCCTTCGAGGACGAGGAGAACGCGACGGTGGTGGTGAAGGAGCGGATGGTGGGGGGGATTGCGCAGGTAAGGCTCCCCCCCTTCGGGAGGGGCTGGAGCGGGGCCGGATGGGCTTCCCCTGAGGTGACCGCTGCCGATTCTTTCTCCTCCTCCTCCTCAGATCATCGCCGCCCAGGAAGAGATGCTGCGCAAAGAGCGGGAACTGGAGGAGGCCCGGAAGAAGCTGGCCATGATCCGTCAGCAGCAGTACAAGTTCCTCCCCTCCGAGCTGCGGGACGAAGGGCAGAACTGAGCTGCCCCAACGGCCGAACCCCTAGCGAGGGCAGCCCTCCTCATAGCCGGGCCCCAGGACCCTCAGCCGCCAGGCCCACTGCTTCTGCACGAGCCCCCAAAAGCCCCTTCATGCCGTGCTCTGGACTGCCCTCCTGGGCTGCCCCTCCGGGGAGCCTCCCCTGTGCCTTGGCTGCCTGCTCAGCCTGATTGTCTTGGGGGGGCCGTGGAGCCCCCCCCTGGGGCTGTGCAATCTGGGGGGGGCACCCCTCCCGGCCTCTGCCTCTCAGCATTCTGCCTTAAGGGCGGGCGCTGACCCGTGGCTGAAGGGCCGGCCCCGCCCTTTGATTCCCAAGTGCCTGCCAGACCCCCCCACAGCCCTCCAACTTGCTTGGCTCCCCCCCCACACGAGCCTCCCCCCCCCCACACGACAGGAGCCCCTCTCCTGCACAAGCCCCCAAGCGCCGTGTGCTTGACCGCATCTGGGGACCAACTCCACAAGCTGAGGCTACTCACCTGTTTTTACTTTTGATACATGCCTAAGGCCGGGAGCCCAGGGCTGGTGGGAGGGCGAGGGGTCTCCTTCCGATCCCCTCGGGCTGCCTGGAATGGGCTGCTCTGCAATAAACTGGTTTCTCTGCCCTTCTGCCTCTCTCTGCACCCTCCTTCGTGGCCAGCAGCTGCCACTGCCTCCCCTCGGGGCTGTGGGAAAGGGGGCTCTGGGGAAGCAGACCCAGCTCTGGTGGGGGCAGGATCCACATTGCCCGGTCCCAGTGGCCTTGCCAGCTCTGGAGAGGAAGGCAGCCTCAGGCCACGCCTAGCCACGTGCCAGGCTCCTGCCACCCTTCCCACCAGGCGTCTGGGCACGGGTCTCTGCAGTGCTCCCAGCATCTTCCTACGGTAGCAGTCTATCCCTGGCAGTGGGTGCCCTGGCCTGGCAGGGGAAGAGCGGCAGGCCTGGGCTGGGGGAGAGGGGCAGGAGGGAGCACTGCCATTCCCCCCCAGGCGGGAGAGGAGGGGGCTTGCTGCACGGACTCTTCCGGCCTCGTGGGATCTCGATTCCTGCTCTGACTAGAACTTTGGCGGGCGCCGCCCTCCTGGGCGTGTTTCCCTTTACTTGTGAATGGCGCAATCCTACTCTAGCGCTGGGAGAGAGGGGGGGAGGGCAAGGGTAGAGAGGGATCCTCAGCCTCCTCTGCCTGGGGTGCCCCCTTCAGCTGCTCCCCACAAGCGGCCAAAGGAAGAGCCGGGGCCCAGACACGGCATCCTCAAGCAGGCACCACTGGGTCTGGCCAGCCACTCCTAGAGCCGGGAAGCGGTATCTATGAGGTTTGGCCTTCAGCGGCCCCTTCCTGAGCCTGGGGAGCATCTTCTGGCCGGCTGGCTTAAGCAGCACCGGTGAGAACGGGTGGCGCGGCAGACTTCGCAGTGGGTGGGGGGGGTCTGCATTCAGGGGCTCTTCCCTTGGAGGAGAAGATGCAGCCCCTCTGCTGAGGAAGCACCCCTGGCCACTGGGGAGCGGGCAGTGTCTGTCCCACGGTGCGATATGTGGGGGCTCCCCAGGTGGGTTGTGGGCTTCCTTTCCTGCAGAGGTGGGAGTTGTGGCTCGGGGGGGCATTGCGCTGCCCCCTGCCGACCCACGAAGCCCCCAAGATTCAGGGATGGCAGCAGGAAGAGGCTCTGGAAGAGGGTCACTGACCTGAGCCTCGGTCCGATGTGCCCGGTGCCCCTGAACCCGCCACCCCTGAAGGAACTCTGCTGCCACTCCTGGGTGGGTGGGCATCCAGATTTCAGGCTTTGCCATTCCCTAGGACAGTGTTTCTCAACCTTGGCAACTTGAAGATGTCTGGACTTCAAGTCCCAGAATTCCCCAGCCAGCGAATGCGAATGCTGGCTGGGGAATTCTGGGAGTTGAAGTCCCGACATCTTCAAGTTGCCAAGGTTGAGAAACACTGCCCTAGGACCACCCGCCAACCCTTATTACCACACCAGTTCCAGGTTACGGAAGCTGCCCCCCGCCATCTGCCAAAGAGCCGAGCAGCCTGGGTGTACTTGGCCCCTAATCCCCGGATGCCTGCCCAGAGCCAGAAATAGCCCGCTGGAGTGATTTGACGGCCAGGGATCAAGGCAGGCCCTTCCTGATCCACACCTGCTCCGCGCCCATCACGCCTGTGGGAGGGAGCCAGCAGGCACCCTGCCCCACAGCCTGGGACTGCCCAGAGAGAGGGGGGGGGTGCTGTGCCTCCCTGCACCTGCTGAATGAGCCATTCCTGGCAGGAGGGGAGGCGGGGCATATTCCCACGGGAGCTTGGCTGCAAAAAAGCGAAACTCCCTTTGCCTTAATTCAGCAGCATGAGCAAGTTACTACACGGGCCTCGATTCCAGCTCCTTTGACTGTCGCCCCCTCCCAGGTGGGGGTCATCTTGAAAAGTATCCCAAAATTGGCAGTTGGTACAAAACGCCTGGCTGCTAATTCTGCATCAGTGGCCTACTGGATACTTCCGAAGTTGTCAGTCGCTCAGGACATCATCATCTGAGGGTCCACCAGGAATCTGCCCGTATTTTAACATCTGTCCAGTTATTGGCACTTTGGAAGATCAGTCTGGGTTTATTTCATCTGGTATTGAAATCGCTCTTCTTCTCGGTTTATAGAGCCAGCATATCATCCCTAACAATCGGGGGTCCCCATTTTACTGACCTTGGAGGTGCGGCTGGAGGTGGGGGGGGGGGCGCGAAGGTCCAATTCCGCTTCTTTTTTTAAAAAAATTATTTTAATTTTATCAATTTCATATATACATTCACAATTATATGATCTCATAACTGTTATTAATAATATATATTTATAACAATTTTTCCCTACTGTTGACAATATATTTGAAGATTGCTTTTTTAACATCCCATAGATCCATCTTATCTTACAACGGTCCTACTTCTTCTTCCCTCCCTCCCTCTTTCCTTCCCTCGTTTCTTCTCTCCTACTCCCCTTCCTTCCCTCCCTCCTTCCCCTTCCCTCCTTCCCTCCTTTCCCCCTTCCTTTCCTCCTTCCTTCCCCCCTTCCTTCTCTCCTACATTCCCTCCTTCCCTCCTTTCTTCTCTCCTCTCCTTCCCTCCTTTCTTCTCTCCTTCTTTCCCTCCTTGCTTCCCTCCCTCCTTCCCCTCCTTCCTACCCCCTTTCTTCTCTTTCTTCTCTCCTTCCTTCTTTCCTCCTCTCCTTTCCCTTCTCTCCTTCCCCTTCCTCCCCTTTACCCTTCCCCTCTTCTTCCCATTCCTCCCCTCTTTCCTACTCTTACATTCCCTCCCATTCTTCCTCTGCCTTTCCCTTTCTCCTATTCCTCTCCTTTCTCCTCTCCTTCCTATCTTTCCTTCTACTCCTCCCAATTCCACTTCTTATAGCCCCAGGTATCTCAAGGAACATTGGCCTTAGTTGTTAGCAATACTTTCAAGGAAGCCATTAACTTCACTTTCCACAATATCTGACTGTAGTCCTGTGATCAAATAGTGATCAAATATTAGGGAATCTTTGTTATTCTCCTCTTTCATTTAACTAACTCTTGTTTTCTGCTTCTTGGCAAGCTCATATTTACATAAAAGCTTCCTGTAAGTTCCTTAAATTAACACTCCATCTCTCTCATTGAATTCTTATCCTCGGTTTCCTGGTGTCGCTTGTCTAAATATAACGATTTGTCTGTTCCTGTCGGTGCCTGAAATCCGAGGCTTGGTTGGGCAAATGTTTCTCCCATTCCTTGACTGATGTGATCTCATCCAGCATTCACACGCCTGGCAGCTTCCCCCCCCCCCATCCTTTTGTTTCAGGTAGGCATGGAAGGGAGTAGAGATTGAGGAAGGAAGGATGGAAGGAAATGGGGGGAGGGAGGCAGACGGCTCTCCCCTGTATGGTTCCCCCACCCACTTTTTTTCTTTCCTTGCTGGTGTGTGTGTGTGTGTGTGTGAACAGGGTGGTGGGATCCTTGGCTGCCCCAGGGCTAAGTGGGGGGGGGGGCAAGGCAGACCAGAGGGCCAGGATTGTAAATAGCAATAGCACTTAGAGTCATATACCGCTTCATGATGCTTTCCAGCCCTCTCTAAGCGGTTTACAGAGTCAGCCTCTGGCCCCCAACAATCTGGGTCCTCATTTTACCCACCTCGGAAGGATGGAAAGCTGAATCAATCTTGAGCCTGGTGAGATTTGATGTGCCACATTGCAGGCAGCCAGCAGGCAGGCAGAAGTAACCTGCAATCCTGCACTCTAACCACTGCCAAGGTGGCACAGTGGTTAAATGCAGCACTGCAGGCTACTTCAGCTGACTGCAGTTCAGCAGTTCGGCTGTTCCAATCTCACCGGCTCAAGGTTGACTCAGCCTTCCATCCTTCCGAGGTGGGTAAAATGAGGACCCGGATTGTTGTTGGGGGTGATATGCTGACTCTGTAAACCGCTTAGAGAGGGCTGAAAGCCCTATGAAGCGGCATATAAGTCTAACTATTGCTATTGCACTGTGCCACCGCAATTGAGATGACACCTCTACACCTCTGTCTTTACGACTTCCCTCCCTCCTTCGGACGTTTTGCCTGGTTTCCCCTCCTGCCTGTCAGGATGTGTTAGTTTCAGAGGTGGGTTCCTACCAGTTCGCACCAGTTCGGTAGAACCGGTTCGTCAAATCTACCGAACCGGTTAGAAGAGGTTCCACCAGAAGGCAGGCCACACCTACAGAAGAGGTTCCACAAATTTTTGAAACCCACCACTGACACACACACACACACACACAGAAAGAGAAAGGAAGAAAGAAATAAAGAAAAAAAGAAAGAAAAAGAGAGAGAGATGAAAGAAAAAAAGGAAAAAGGGACAGAGAGACAAAAGGAAGGAAAGAGAGAGAGGGAGGGAGAAAGAAAGAAAGAAAAAACTTGGCTGGCAAGCCACTCCCACCAGGTCACATGGCTGGCAAGCCACTCCCACAAAGGAGGCCACACCCACAGAGTAGGTTCAAAAAATTTTTGAAACCCACCACTGACACACACACACACACACAGACTCACACAGAGAAAGAGAAAGAAAGGAAGAAATAAATAAAGAAAAAAGAAAGAAAAAGTGTGAGAGAGAGATGAAAGAAAAAAAGGAAAAAGGGACAGAGAGACAAAAGGAAGGAAAGAGAGAGAGAGGGAGAAAGAAAGAAAGAAAGAGAAAGAAAGAAAGAAAACATGGCCGGCAAGCCACTCCCACCAGGTCACATGGCCGGCAAACCACTCCCACAAAGGAGGCCACACCCACAGAGTAGGTTCGAAAATTTTTTGAAACCCACCACTGGTTTGTTTGCCTCATCTAGACGGAAAGTCTGTAGAGATTCTCCGTCATCCAGCTCCTGGTTCTCCTGCTTTTTCGGGAGGCAAGTGAACTTCCTTGTTTTTTTTCCTTCTGAAGACATTTCTCTTCTCATTCAAGAAGCTTCCATTCCCCACCATCCAGTCAGAGCGGAAGAAGCAAAACGTCTTCGAAGAAAAAGACCAAAGTCCAGTTGCCTCTTGAAAAAAAGCACCTTTGGGTCAACCAGGATCTGGATGACGGAGAATCTATACAGTTAGCTATAGTCAGTGTTTCCCAACCTTGGTGACTTTAAGTCCTGTGGACTTCAACTCCCAGAATCCCCCAGCCAGCTATAGCTATAGCTGGCTGGGGGATTCTGGGAGTTGAAGTCCACAGGACTTAAAGTCACCAAGGTTGGGAAACACTGAGCTATACAATTTGGGAAGAGCGTCCTTTGAATGGTGTGTGTGGGTAGGAATGGATTTCCAGAGGAAAAAGAATTTGCAGACTACAGGAACCATTTGCAACACTCGGGTGACCCTGAGGACACAGGTGAACCTCCAGGTGGCCTCAAGGACCCTCTCAAAGGATGCAAAGGACCAGCTGTCTGCAAGGAATATAAAATCCTTCCCTTCCCCACCATCCAGTCAGAGCTGAAGAAGCTTCTCGGATGAGAAGCAAAACATCTTCAAAAGAAAAAGACACAAGATGCCACAAATTTCAGCCCAGAGTTTTGCAGTCGCTCTGCTTAATCACAAATCTTCTCTCTGCCTTCGTTGCATAATTACATATTAATGTTGTTGGTCTAATAACTTTGCTTGCTTTTGTTACTTTACGAGAAGGGAGTTCATTACCTGAGTTGCAATAAGCTTCCACCTGGTCTTTTAAGGTAGGGGGATTCTGGGCCCCTCTGATGGGCATAGGCCAGCTTTGAATTTCCTGGAATTGCTGTGCCCACAAACCGAGGCTCCTCCATCTTGGATGGATGCTGATGGGGTAATTTTCCCCATTAGCCCCATGGAGCTCATGGTGAATTGAATTAAATTGAATTGAATTTATTATATTTCTATGCCGCCCTATTCCCAGAAGGGACTCAGGGCGGCTCACAAACCAAGTAAGGGGGGGGGGGATACAAACAGGAAAAAAAAAGGACAACGGACAAACAACACCACAATTTAAAAACAATCAACAGCCACACCATTCGAGCGGGGACAAGAACTCATCAGCCCCAGGCCTGTCGGAACAGCCAGGTTTTAAGGGCTTTGCGGAAGGCCTGGAGGGTGGTGAGGGTTCGAATCCCCACGGGGAGTTCGTTCCAGAGGGTCGGAGCAGCCACAGAGAAGGCTCTCCTCCGGGTAGTCGCCAGTCGACACTGGCCGGCGGATGGGATTCGGAGGAGGCCTAATCTGTGGGATATAATCGGTCTAGTGGAGGTAATTGGCAGCAGGCGGTCTCTCAAGTACCCAGGTCCAATACCATGAAGGGCTTTATAAGTGACGACTAGCGCCTTGAAGCGTATCCGGAGACCAATAGGCAGCCAGTGCAGCTCGCGGAGGATAGGTGTTATGTGGGTGAACCGAGGTGCACCCACAATCGCTCGCCCGGCTGCATTCTGGACAAGCTGGTCTCCGAATGCTCTTCAAGGGCTGCCCCATGTAGAGCACGTTGCAGTAGTCCAGTCCAGAGGTCACAAGGGCACGAGTGACTGTTGTGAGGGCCTCCCAGTTCAGGTAGGGACGCAACTGGTGCACCAGGCGAACCTGGGCAAATGCCCCCCTGGTCACAGCCGACAAGTGGTGTTCAAGAGTCAGCTGTGGGTCCAGGAGGACTCCCAAATTGCGAACCCTGTCTGAGGGGTATAGAGTTTGACCCCCCAGCCTGAGAGATGGAACACTTGGCCAATTAGTAGGAGGGAAACACACCAGCCACTCGGTCTTATCTGGATTGAGTACAAGCTTGTTAAGCCCCATCCAGTCCCTAACAGCCTCGAGGCACTGGCACATCACGTCAACCGCTTCATTGAGTTGGCACGGGTTGGACAGATACAGCTGCGTATCGCAGAGTCCCTAGGGAGTGGGCGGCATACAAATCTTATTAAAGTTGCAAAGGTTCTTGCCCTCAGTAGTATACCTGATGGTCATCTGAATTAAATTCACTCGTTCCTGTCGATGTTCAGTCTTGTCATCTCTTGCCTTGATTCATGGATCTTACATTCCAGGTTCCTATGGAGAACAGATCTTTACAGCATCAGACTTTCCTTTCACCACCTAAATTATTTCCCTATCTCAATGATGACCTTACTCTGAACTGCTGAAGACGGATGGAATGCAAAGTTAGTTCTCAAACTGAAAAGTTGCTAAATCATTCAGTGGAACTCGGGAGGTGGCTCTGCAGTGGCAGACTTCACCCGAAGCACAGGAAGGCTTGTCCTAACTTCCTTCCTTATGACTCGGTTTCTAAAAGGCTCCGGTGCACCTCATTGAGCTAGAGTCTGGGGGGGGGGGAGGCCCTGGGACAGCCAATCAGCATTCAGCAGCTCTGCCAGGGCTGGAGAAGCCATTCTCGTCCAAGCGATCTGCCCAGTGCTCCCTCCCCCCCCAATGGGCCTAGGGAATCACATAGCAAGGCGGCCAGATTGAGAGGCACCCTCGACTCCTGGGTGACCCATTAGAAAGGGGCTGTGCTGGGCATCAGGCATGGCTGTGCCACCCAACTAGGAGTGGTCTGGGGCCTCTAGGGGACTACCACTGGGTCTGTGGTTCTGCCCATCCTTTCCTTGGAGAGGAGGAGCCCCCCCCTCAACAGCTGTACCACAAGGCCTGTGCATGGGTCTCCCAGCCTCGCATAAGGGGAAATAATGAGTGAGGGGCATGAAAGGCCCCCAACCTGCCCCTGCCTGGTCCCCAGACCTGGCAGGCAGCCTACTGGCCTGCTCCTCTCTGGCGCACTGAGACTGAGGCCGGGCCTCTGCTTGCGCCTGGCCAGGGCGCAGCATTCATCTGCCTGGTCCCCATCATGGTTGCGGCCAACCAGCATACCTCTCCCATTATTCCAACACCTGCCTGGCCTCTCCAGCCCTCTCTGAACTAGCAGAAGGCCACAGCAGCATGGGCCCCGCTGCCAGCTCCTACTCCTTGCCCCTGCCCCCCTCCTCACTGCCAACCCCCTTTTTCTAGCTGTTCCATTCTCCCATTCCCAACTCTCAATGGGGACATCTCACAGGTTCCCCCCCCCCTCCCCAAGGCCCTGGGACTTCTTTAGTCCTTGGGTGTATTGCAAATGCAGGAAAGAAATTTAATTCAGAAACCACCTCAAAGTCTGCCTAGTGAGAGACCGCCTCCTGCCGATCACCTCCCATAGACCGATTAGATCTCACAAGGTTAGGTCTCCTCCGGATTCCATCTGCCAGCCAATGTCGGCTGGCGACTCCCCGGGGGAGAGCCTTCTCTGTCGCAGCTCCGGCCCTCTGGAACGATCTCCACGTGGAGATCCGGACCCTCACTACCCTCCCGGCCTTCCGCAAAGCCACCAAGTCCTGGCTGCTCCAGCAGGCCGGGGGGGGCTTGTGAAATATCCAGCCCCACGGAAACTGTGAATGTTGCGTATTTTCAAAGTGTTGTTTTGTCTATTTATCCCCCTCCCCTTGTTTATTGTGAGCCGCTTGGAGTCCTTCGGGAGTGGGCGGCATACAAGACAAATAAACTAAACTAAACTAAATTAGTGGAGGGAGATTTCTCCAGTAGTCGATGCCCCCCACCCCAGGTTCCCCCAAATCCAAAGGTCCTTGGACCCGCTGTCTGCCGGTCAATGCCAACTGGCAACTACGCTGAGGAGAGCCTTCTCGGTGGTAGCCCCGACCCAATGGAACGATCTCCCCGTGGAGATTCGTACCCTCACCACCCTCCAGACCTTCCGCACAGCCCTCAGAATCTGGCTATCCCGTCAGGCCTGGGGCTAAAGACTGTAACCCGCCCGAATGGTATGAATGTTGTGGTTTTTTAATTGTGTATTGTCTTATATGTTAAAAAGTTTGTCTCCCCCCTCCCCCTTGGATTGTGAGCCGCCCTGAGTCCCCCCAGGGAAAAGGGCAGCATATAAATAAACTTCTATCTATCTATCTATCTATCTATCTATCTATCTATCTATCTATCTATCTATCTATCTCTATCTATCTATCTATCTATCTATCTATCTATCAATCATCTATCTATCTATCTATCTATCATCTATCTCTATCTATCTATCAATCATCTATCTATCTATCTATCTATCATCTATCTCTATCTATCTATCTATCTATCTATCTCTATCTATCATCTATCTATCTATCTATCTATCTATCTATCTATCATCTATCTCTATCTATCTATCTATCTCTATCTATCTATCAATCATCTATCTATCTATCTATCTATCATCTATCTCTATCTATCAATCATCTATCTATCTATCTATCTATCTATCTATCATCTATCTATCTATCTATCTATCTATCTATCTATCTATCAATCATCTATCTATCTATCTATCATCTATCTCTATCTATCTATCAATCATCTATCTATCTATCTGTCTGTCTGTCTGTCTGTCTGTCTGTCTGCCGCGGTGGTTCTGGCGCGGCCCCCTGGCACGGCTCTGTAGCCAGGGGATGCGGTTAGCTGCAGCCCAGGCTAGGCGCTGGCTGTGGGCTTCAGTTAAGCCGCCACGAGTGACTGCCACGTGTGACCCTGCTTCCCGATTCCCGGGGCTTTTGCGACGAGATGCAGCGGCGGGACACCGTGGCTCGGTCGCCCGATATAGCAGGCCGCAGAGAAATCTGTCTCAGCGGGGCTTATGGGGCCTCCAGGCCGTCCTGACTCGGGAGGGGGAGCGGGAATGCCGAAGCGCTTACGGCCAAACGGGGAGAGACGCGCTGCCCCTTGGCCGCCTGCCTTTCTCTCCCCGCCCGCAGGACGCTCCGAGTTTGCCAGCTTGTCCCTAAAAGGTGCTGCTTGGCCGGCGGGGGAGGGACCGGCCCCTCCCCAGCTTTTAGGCAGCGGCGGAGGTCCGGGGCGCCCAGCCAGCACCCGCCGCTCCCGGCTCCACTCGGCTCTCTCGTCTCCGACGCCCGTCTTCTCCTCTTTCTCCAGCCGTCCGTTCCGTCGGTCTCCCAGCCGCCGCCGCCGCCGCCGCCATGGAAGCCATCAAGAAAAAGATGCAGATGCTGAAGCTGGACAAGGAGAACGCCATCGACCGAGCCGAGCAGGCGGAGGGCGACAAGAAACAGGCGGAGGACCGGTGCAAGCAGGTGACTGGCCCGCGCCCCGACTGCCCCGGGGGGGCCGACCCATCTGGAGTCTCTGTCCCGGGGGGGGGGCGGCTCCCCACGCCCTATCAGCATTCCACCCCGCCGGAGCCCTGGGTTTGGGGGCCCTGGGTTTGGGGGCTCTGGGTTTGGGGGCTCTGGGTTTGGGGGCTCTGGGTTTGGGGGCTCTGGGTTTGGGGGCTCTGGGTTTGGGGGCCCTGGGTGCGCTTCGGAAAGTGAGGGACGTCCTTGGTCCCCCTCCCCGTCTCCTAAGGGAGCGAGGGTCCAGAGGGCCCCCACCCCGGGGCTCTGAATGCAGGGCGGCCCCGCCTCTCCCAGCTCCCCCCCCCTCGGTTGAGCTTCGCTGTTCTGCAGCGGGGTCCCAGGCACAGCATCTCCTGACCCCCTGCCGCCTTTTTCTCTCTTCCCCCGCGTAGCTGGAGGAAGAGAAGCAGGGCCTGGAGAAAAAACTCAAGGGAACCGAGGATGAAGTGGAGAAATACTCCGAAGCGGTCAAGGAAGCCCAGGAGAAGCTGGAGATGGCCGAGAAGAAGGCGGCCGACGTGAGTGAAGCCAAGGGCGCTGGGGCGGGCTCCGAGATCCGTGGGCTTTCGGGGTAAGGGTCGAGCCGTCGGGGCGGGCTTGGCCGGGCGCCCTGATGAGCAGCGGCAGATGAGACGCGACGCCCCTGCAGGTATTCCGAGCGCTTTAAGCCCCGAGCAGCTGCTGCCGGCGGCGCCGGGGAGGGGACAAGGGAGGGGTCTGGCAGGCAGCGCGTTCCGTCCAGGGTGCCCACCAGCGAGCGGAGCTTAAGGGAAGCATCGCCGGGCGCCGGGCCAGCCGCCCCAAAACCTGTCAAGGGCCCACAGTTACCACTGCTGAGCTCCCTTCTAAGGCCGGCTTTGACCCCTGCCGAGAAGGCAACGCAGGTGGTGGCGGCGGCGGCGGTCGCGGGTAATGTTAACGCCCAGCCTCCGCGAAGGCACTCGGCACCCTATAAATAAACGCGCCTTTCGAAGCCCGGCCCGTGTCGGGCTGGAAACCAATCGGGGAAACTCAAGGAGCTGCTAAAAGGTAGCCTTGGAGGACAGCCAGCGCACCCCCCCTCCCCGCACGGCGGCCAAATATCCCAGCACCAACAGGACCCACCACTGGGGAGGCTGGCCCTGCCAGGGGGCAAGGCAACAGGCGGCCCAGAGACAGGGGTCTCTCAAGAGACGGGAAAGAGGAAGGCTCTGTCCCCCAGAGCCTAAGCAATGGAAGCAGCGGGCCCAGATCTGTCCCTTGGAGCCCCAGCCTTGGCTAGTGGGCCACAGAATGCAGCAGAGGTGGAAGGGCGAGGCATCCCCCCCCCCCAGATTCTCCAGGTGCTGGAACAGAGCCTCGTCTTCACCAGGAGCAGCTTCTTTGTGGGGCCACCTCCCCCCTTCAGTGCGCAGGCTCTTCCAAGGTGGGGCCCACTGGAGGAGCCAGGATGGGCTGCTGAGGTGCCCAAAGGGACCCCTTCCCCTTCCGATGATCAAGAGCTGCCTGGAAAACAGGCACTGTGGCCTGGCTCAGAGAGGAGCCCTTTCCCTGCATAGATTAACTGGAGCCCCTCTGCGCAAGGCGCCCCCAGCTGCCCCCTTGCCCCCCAACCCCTGAGCACCCAAAGTGCCCCCAAGACTCCCCTCCCCTCCCCGGGAGAATCCCCACACTTCCTGGGGCCAGGGAATTCAGCAGAAGCTGGAAGGAAGGAAGCTGCTGCCACCCTCCTCTGGCCTGGCTTCTCTCTCCCTCTGGCCTTTGCTCATATTTGGTGATTCCCTGAGCCAGGGGGAGGAGGAGGAGGGGCTGACAGGGGGGAGGAGCAATGCCTTGGAAGTCTCCAGCTGCTCCCTCCTCCGTGATGGTCCCATCGCCTCCTACTGCACCCGGGGTTCCCCCTGTGTCCTCCTCTCCCCCGTCCCTGTGCAGAACCCACTTTGCCCGTCTTTCTGGACCGTGTGGGGCTGCTGGAGAGTGTTTGATGTTAAGGGAACTGAACCTGAACCTGCAGACACCTGTATTCTGGAGGCCTCAGGATGGAGGGGTCCCATCACTCAGAGCAAGGCTCAGCCCAGCAGCAGGAGAACTGAATGGGGAAGGCTGTATTTGTATTTGTATTTTATTATTTGTATGCCGCCCTTCTCCGGGAGGACTCAGGGCGGCGAACAATTCAAGGGGGGAAAAAAAGGGGAACATAAAAAGACAAAATACAAATAATAAAAGTAGACAACAGTCGCACAACCATACATGTCGAGAGGGGAAGGGAACTCATCACCCCCAGGCCTGCCGGCAAAGCCAGGTTTTGACGGCTTTCCGGAAGGCCTGGAGAGAGGTGAGGGTCCGAATCCCTGCGGGGAGTTCATTCCAAAGGGCCGGAGCTGCCACAGAGAAGGCCCTCCCCCGGGTAATAGCCAGGTGGCATTGGCTGGTAGACGGAACCCGGAGGAGGCCGACCCTGTGCGATCTAATGGGTCTATGGGAGGTAATTGGCAGCAGGCGGTCTCTCAAGTACCCAGGTCCAATACCAGGAAGGGCTTTATAAGTTACGACTAGCGCCTTGAAGCGTATCCGGAGACTGATCGGTAACCAGTGCTGCTCAGGATGGGTGGAGAAGTTCCTAAAGAAAAGCAGAACAGCAAGCAATTCGGGAGAAGAGGAGAAGAAGAGGAAGACACTTCAAGAGCCAGTGGGATTACACAAAGAGTGTAATAAAGGCCTGGAAACAAGCAACCCAAATGGAAAGAGACTCGGGTCACAAAGGGAGAGAACAGACGGAGCAGCGTTCAATTGTTGGCTGGCATCAAAGAAAGCAAAATCTCTTGAAGAGTTTAGCAGAAGATGCTCATGAAAAGGGCTTTCGTTGTATCCGAAATCGAAAGAGCCAGTCCTGCAGCTGCTCAAGGAAGGAAGCAACCCACTTTCAGCCCCACTCTTCTCCGCCCCCACCCCACCCCCAAGTGTTTCCCATCACACGTTTTTGAGAGATGGCCCGAAGGGCAGGAACGAAGCCTGAGACAAGAGAAACGCCAGCCAGGTGGAGGAGAGAATCCAAGAGGCCTGGAGAAACGCAAATAGCAGCTCTGCCCTCAAACAAATGGGGTTGGAGCAACAATAAACAACAGATGAAGCTTTCTGATATCTGGGCCTTGGAAGACCACCAAGGTGGGCCCCACTGGAGGAGCCAGGATGGGCTGCTGAGGTGCGCAAAGGGACAGGAGTTCATGAAAAGGCTGATCCATAAGTATCCCGATGTGGTAATCAACAAAAAACCCACCATGGATTTCCAAGAGAAATCTTGCCGTTCTTATTCGGTGTTTGATCGTGTCATTTCCTTGTGGGAATGTACAGTCATAACCCAAGTTGATTTCAGCAAAGCACTGCTGCACACACACACACACCCCATATGCTGATTAATGAACTGGTTAAGCCTGGCTGGACTGGCTTGAGAAGAATCCTTGTAGCATGGTGATCAAAGCTTCTGCTTCAGGTTGGAGGGGAAACGGCTTGGGTGCCCCAAAGGTTAACCCTGGGTTCTCTAGTCTCCAATATTTTCATAAATGAGTTGAATGCTGATCAAATCTGCCGGCATTTCAGCTTTTGATGGGATAGCTAATACCCCAGAGGACAGAAATAATAAAAATATTAGCAATAGCAATAGCAGTTAGACATATACCGCTTCATAGGGCTTTCAGCCCTCTCTAAGCGGTTTACAGAGTCAGCATATTGCCCCCAACCGTGGCACAACAAAACCACGCTCGACTAAACCGCACCCGATTAAACCGTGTCGCTGACGTCATCAACAGGGCGACAACAGCCAGCGCGGAGAAAGAAGGGCGCTTTAAATAGCGCTTTGAAAGCAAGCCGATTCAAGTTAAGGTAAGGGTTAGGTTTAGGGTTAGATTTAGGGTTAGGTTAAGGGTTAGGATTAAGTTTAGGGTTAGGTTTAGAGTTAGGTTTAAGGTTAGGTTAAGGGTTAGGTTTAGGATTAGGTTTGGGGGGTTAGGTTTAGGGGTTAATTTTAGGTTTAGCGTTTACACCCTGCTTCTGTCTCTGCGCTGTGATGACGTCAGCTACGCGGTTTCGTCGAGCGTGCTTTAGTCGAACGCGGTTTTGTGGTGGAACCGCCCCCAACAATCCGGGTCCTCATTTGACCCACCTCGGAAGGATGGAAGGCTGAGTCAACCTTGAGCCGGTGAGATTTGAACCGCCGAGCTGCAGATAGCAGTCAGCTGAAGTGGCCTGCAGTACTGCACCCTAACCACTGCGCCACCTCGGCTCTTGGAAAATGGAGAAATGAGCTGAATAGAATAAATTTAACAAGACCAGTGCCATGTTTCTTCAAACGCAATGCCAAAATTTTAGCCAATGTGCACACACACACGCACACACGCACGCACACACACGCGCACCACTGGATGGGAGATACTAGTCTTGGAGCCGTTCTCGCAAAAAAACCCTTTGGAATGGGTGGGGGGGTGGACGAGTGCAAGTGAGTTGGAAGCAATCATGTGACATGGCTGCCAAGGTGAAAATATTTACGCTGCCGGACTGAGATTCTGGGTCCCTCGTGCCCCAAGGGCGGTTTTGTGTTTTAGGAAGAGACACTGAAATGCCAGGGGCTGCCTTGAAGAACAGCCCTCCTTTCCCAGGTTTGTCCTTCCATCTTTCCAGTCTGTGGAATATGTCTATTTGTCCACAACTGCTGCATCTCTGACCTCTGGCCAGCAGCGGATGTACATTCAGCCCGTGACCCGTCAAAACCGTGATCCACTAAAGCGCGCCCGATTAAAGCGCGCACGTGACGTCATCAGCAGCGTGACAAATACAGCCAAATAGAGCCAAGGTGGCGCAGTGGTTAAATGCAGCACTGCAGGCTACTGCTAGATCAGCAGGTCAGCGGTTCAAATCTCACCGGCTCAGGGTTGACTCAGCCTTCCATCCTTCTGAGGTGGGTAAAATGAGGACCCAGATTGTTGGGGGCAATATGCTGACTCTCTGTAAACCGCTTAGAGAGGGCTGAAAGGCCTATGAAGCGGTATATAAGTCTACTGCTATTGCTATTGCTATTGCTACAACCGCGGAGAAAAAAGGGCGCTTTAAAAAGTGCTTTTAAAGCAAGCCGATTCACATAAAGGTAAGGGTTAGGTTTAGGGTTAGGGTTACGTTAAGTGTTAGGGTTAGGTTTAGGGTTAGGCTTAGGGTTAGGTTTAGGGTTAGGTTTGGGGGGGTTAGGTTTAGATTTACGCGTTAATTTTAAGTTTACCGCTCACAGCGTGCTGTTTTCGTCGCGCTGTGATGACGTCACGTACGCGCTTTCGTCGAGCGCGCTTTAGTCTACCGCGGTTTTGTGGTGGAACCGTTCAGCCACAGCTCAGCCTGGGTGGCCGGGCTCTGAAGAGCATCACAGTCCTGTGACAGGTTGTGGCTCTCGACGGAGTTCCCGTTCAGCCATGAACAGACAATTGAATGGACACGCTGCCCCTGGGAAGCAGCTGAGGGGAACCGACTGGGCCAAGACCGGCTGGGCTTAGCCCTGTGCCAGGATGCCAGGAGGACGCTTGGCACTGGTGCTTCTTGGGAAAGAGCGACATCAGGGCAGGCTTAGCCAGGTTGCGAAAAGGAGAGGACCGGAGGGCAGGAGGGGAACCGGCAGCCAGGCAGAGGATATGGGGAAATGCAGCCAACTGATAGAAAGGAGGGTGAAAAAAAAAACCCAAAGCTCCTCTCCCAAATCAAGGGTCAGCCAGTCTGAAGCTGAGGTCCCTACACAGACCCTTCCTTGGGACCAGCTGTGGGGAAAGGAATTCTTTCCTTTCTTTATAGAGCCGAGGTGGCGCAGTGGTTAAATGCAGTACTGCAGGCTACTTCAGCTGACTGCAGTTTGGCTGTTCAAATCTCCCCGGGCTCAGGGTTGACTCAGCCTTCCATCCTTCTGAGGTGGGTAAAATGAGGACCCGGATTGTTGTTGGGGGCAATATGCTGATTCTGTAAATCGCTTAGAGAGGGCTGAAAGCCCCATGAAGCGGTATATAAGTCTAACTGCTATTGCTATTGCTCCATCTATCTATCTATCTATCTATCTATCTATCTATCTATCTATCTATCTATCTATCTATCTATCTATCTATCTATCTATCTAATTATCTATCTATCATCTATCTATCCGAGGTGGCACAGTGGTTAGGGTGCAGTACTGCAGGCCACTTCAGCTCACTGTTATCTGCAGTTCAGCGGTTCTAATTTCACCGGCTCAAGGTTGACTCAGCCTTCCATCCTTCCGAGGTGGGTGAAATGAGAACCCAGAATGTTGGGGGCAATATGCTGACTCTCTGTAAACCGCTTAGAGAGGGCTGAAAGCCCTATGAAGCGGTATATAAGTCTAACTGCTATTGCTCGCTCTATCTATCTATCTATCTATCTATCTATCTATCTATCTATCTATCTATCCATCCATCCATCCATCCATCCATCCATCCATCCATCCATCCATCCATCCATCCATCCGAGGTGGCACTGTGGTTAGGGTGCAGCACTGCAGGCCACTTCAGCTGACTGCTATCTGCAGTTCAGCTGTTCAAATCTCACCGGCTCAAGGTTGACTCAGCCTTCCATCCTTCTGAGGTGGGTGAAATGAGGACCCGGATTGTTGTTGGGGTCAATATGCTGACTCTGTAAACCACTTAGAGAGGGCTGAAAGCCCTATGAAGCGGTATATAAGTCTGCTATGGCTATTGCTATTTTAAAAAGAATAGTGAGATTTAACTTGGACGTTCAAGGTGCTGCAGGAAATACTTCCTCACAAGGCTTCTTCCTTCCAACTCTTCATAGTGCTGTCCACACTTGGAAGCCATGCTCCAAACCGGCCTTTGGCTGGCCCCAAACCAGAGTTCCCGCCCGTGTTTCGGACCAGAAACAAGGCAGAGATGAAGGGAATGTGCTGCCTATCCAGGCCAATGCAAGTCTGACCCAGAATTGAAGGTTTGCTGAGCGCCTGGTTGGGAAAAGTCATTGTCTGTAACTCTGGAGAAACAGAGATGTTGTAAATGGGAGAAGCCTTTATTTGCAACCCTCGCCCGAGAGGAAGAGCTCAGAGCCGCCTTCTGTGGGTTGAGAGAGCCACAGTCCGGGGTTCTTCTCTCTGCCTCCCCTGCCGTCCACCTCGCCCGTCCCGATCCCGGGACCATGGCCGGGGGCAGATGCCCCTGTGCTGCAGCAGGATTGCAGCTATTTATTTATTTATTATTTATTTATTAATTAGACTTATATACCGCTTCATAGGGCTTTCAGCCCTCTCTAAGCGGTTTACAGAATCAGCATATCGCCCCCACAGTCTGGGTCTTCATTTCACCCACCTCGGAAGGATGGAAGGCTGAGTCAACCTTGAGCAGGTGGGATTTGAACCGCTGAACTGCAGATAGCAGTCAGCTGAAGTGGCCTGCAGTGCTGCATTTAACCACTGCGCCACCTTGGCTCTTTTTAATATAGATATAGAGATATATAGATATAGATATACATATAGAGATATATATAGACATAGATAGATAGATAGATAGATAGATAGATAGATAGATAGAGGGAGAGAGAGAGAGATATGGATAGATATAGATATCGGTAACCCTCAGACCAATAAGATCACACAGGGTGGGCCTTCTCCGGGTGCCGTCAGTGGGACAATGCCGGCTGGTGGCGCCGAGGAGTAGGGCCTTCTCTGTTGCCGCTCCGGCCATATGGAATGAGCTGCCCCCAGAGATCTGGACCCTGCCCACTCTCGTGGCCTTTTGAAAAGCCACTAAAACCTGGCTTTTCCGGCAGGCCCTGGGGCTGCTGACCTCTTGATTGAGGTCCAGGCCCCTCCTGATTGGGTGTCTCTTGTGTTCCTTTTTTAACTTTGTTGTGTCCCATGGTTTTTAATAATTCTTTTTAATATTTTTTTCTTCATTTCTGTAAGCCGCCTGGAGTCCCCCGGGATTGGGTGGCATAGAAATTCCATAAATGAAATGAAGAGTGATGGCAATGTTTCATTCGGTGCCCTGTGTGGATATCTGGAAGCCTTGGAAGTCCAGAATGGGCTGTTTGGAGGGCACTAGGTCTAGCACACCTGTTTGTTCAAGGAAGAAACACTGGAGGTGGGCAGTGCCAGTTTCCAGTGACACCGCTAGGTGGCCTTGAACTTCCTTGAAAGGAACGGGCAAGTGGTGGGGGGGCCAAGTGAGGCAGCGGGCTTTCCTTTCCCCTGCTGGGGCCCTCTAGAGCAGTGATTCCCAAACTTGGCAACTTTGAGAACCACTGAGCTGGCTGGAGAATTCTGGGAGTTGAAGTCCACAAGTCTTCAAAGTTGCCAAGTTTGGGAACCACTGAGCTGGCTGGAGAATTCTGGGAGTTGAAGTCCACAAGTCTTCAAAGTTGCTAAGTTTGGGAACCACTGAGCTGGCTGGAGAATTCTGGGAGTTGAAGTCCACAAGTCTTCAAAGTGGCCAAGTTTGGGAACCACTGAGCTGGCTGGAGAATTCTGGGAGTTGAAGTCCACAAGTCTTCAAAGTGGCCAAGTTTGGGAACCACTGAGCTGGCTGGAGAATTCTGGGAGTTGAAGTCCACAAGTCTTCAAAGTTGCCAAGTTTGGGAACCACTGAGCTGGCTGGAGAATTCTGGGAGTTGAAGTCCACAAGTCTTCAAAGTGGCCAAGTTTGGGAACCACTGAGCTGGCTGGAGAATTCTGGGAGTTGAAGTCCACAAGTCTTCAAAGTGGCCAAGTTTGGGAACCACTGAGCTGGCTGGAGAATTCTGGGAGTTGAAGTCCACAAGTCTTCAAAGTTGCCAAGTTTGGGAACCACTGAGCTTGGCTGGAGAATTCTGGGAGTTGAAGTCCACAAGTCTTCAAAGTGGCCAAGTTCGGGAACCACTGAGCTTGGCTGGAGAATTCTGGGAGTTGAAGTCCACAAGTCTTCAAAGTGGCCAAGTTCGGGAACCACTGAGCTTGGCTGGAGAATTCTGGGAGTTGAAGTCCACAAGTCTTAAAGTTGCCAAGTTTGGGAACCACTGAGCTTGGCTGGAGAATTCTGGGAGTTGAAGTCCACAAGTCTTCAAAGTGGCCAAGTTTGGGAACCACTGAGCTGGCTGGAGAATTCTGGGAGTTGAAGTCCACAAGTCTTCAAAGTGGCCAAGTTCGGGAACCACTGAGCTTGGCTGGAGAATTCTGGGAGTTGAAGTCCACAAGTCTTAAAGTTGCCAAGTTTGGGAACCACTGAGCTGGCTGGAGAATTCTGGGAGTTGAAGTCCACAAGTCTTCCAAGTTGCCAAGTTTGGGAACCACTGAGCTGGCTGGAGAATTCTGGGAGTTGAAGTCCACAAGTCTTCAAAGTGGCCAAGTTTGGGAACCACTGAGCTGGCTGGAGAATTCTGGGAGTTGAAGTCCACAAGTCTTCAAAGTGGCCAAGTTCAGGAACCACTGAGCTTGGCTGGAGAATTCTGGGAGTTGAAGTCCACAAGTCTTAAAGTTGCCAAGTTTGGGAACCACTGAGCTGGCTGGAGAATTCTGGGAGTTGAAGTCCACAAGTCTTCCAAGTTGCCAAGTTTGGGAACCACTGAGCTGGCTGGAGAATTCTGGGAGTTGAAGTCCACAAGTCTTCAAAGTGGCCAAGTTTGGGAACCACTGAGCTGGCTGGAGAATTCTGGGCGTTGAAGTCCACAAGTCTTCAAAGTGGCCAAGTTTGGGAACCACTGAGCTGGCTGGAGAATTCTGGGAGTTGAAGTCCACAAGTCTTCAAAGTGGCCAAGTTCAGGAACCACTGAGCTGGCTGGAGAATTCTGGGAGTCGAAGTCCACAAGTCTTCAAAGTGGCCAAGTTCAGGAACCACTGAGCTGGCTGGAGAATTCTGGGAGTCGAAGTCCACAAGTCTTAAAGTTGCCAAGTTTGGGAACCACTGAGCTGGCTGGAGAATTCTGGGAGTTGAAGTCCACAAGTCTTCCAAGTTGCCAAGTTTGGGAACCACTGAGCTGGCTGGAGAATTCTGGGCGTTGAAGTCCACAAGTCTTCAAAGTGGCCAAGTTTGGGAACCACTGAGATGGCTGGAGAATTCTGGGAGTTGAAGTCCACAAGTCTTCAAAGTGGCCAAGTTCAGGAACCACTGAGCTGGCTGGAGAATTCTGGGAGTCGAAGTCCACAAGTCTTCAAAGTGGCCAAGTTCAGGAACCACTGAGCTGGCTGGAGAATTCTGGGAGTCGAAGTCCACAAGTCTTAAAGTTGCCAAGTTTGGGAACCACTGAGCTGGCTGGAGAATTCTGGGAGTTGAAGTCCACAAGTCTTCCAAGTTGCCAAGTTTGGGAACCACTGAGCTGGCTGGAGAATTCTGGGAGTTGAAGTCCACAAGTCTTCAAAGTGGCCAAGTTTGGGAACCACTGAGCTGGCTGGAGAATTCTGGGAGTTGAAGTCCACAAGTCTTCAAAGTGGCCAAGTTTGGGAACCACTGAGCTGGCTGGAGAATTCTGGGAGTTGAAGTCCACAAGTCTTCAAAGTGGCCAAGTTCAGGAACCACTGAGCTGGCTGGAGAATTCTGGGAGTCGAAGTCCACAAGTCTTCAAAGTGGCCAAGTTCAGGAACCACTGAGCTGGCTGGAGAATTCTGGGAGTCGAAGTCCACAAGTCTTAAAGTTGCCAAGTTTGGGAACCACTGAGCTGGCTGGAGAATTCTGGGAGTCGACGTCCACAAGTCTTCAAAGTTTGCCAAGTTTGGGAACCACTGAGCTGGCTGGAGAATTCTGGGAGTCGAAGTCCACAAGTCTTCAAAGTGGCCAAGTTCGGGAACCACTGAGCTGGCTGGAGAATTCTGGGCGTTGAAGTCCACAAGTCTTCAAAGTGGCCAAGTTTGGGAACCACTGAGCTGGCTGGAGAATTCTGGGAGTCGAAGTCCACAAGTCTTAAAGTTGCCAAGTTTGGGAACCACTGAGCTGGCTGGAGAATTCTGGGAGTCGAAGTCCACAAGTCTTCAAAGTTTGCCAAGTTTGGGAACCACTGAGCTGGCTGGAGAATTCTGGGAGTTGAAGTCCACAAGTCTTAAAGTTGCCAAGTTTGGGAACCACTGAGCTGGCTGGAGAATTCTGGGAGTTGAAGTCCACAAGTCTTCAAAGTTGCCAAGTTTGGGAACCACTGAGCTGGCTGGGGAATTCTGGGAGTTGAAGTCCACAAGTCTTCAAAGTTGCCAAGTTTGGGAACCACTGAGCTGGCTGGAGAATTCTGGGAGTTGAAGTCCACAAGTCTTCAAAGTTGCCAAGTTTGGGAACCACTGAGCTGGCTGGGGAATTCTGGGAGTTGAAGTCCACAAGTCTTCAAAGTTGCCAAGTTTGGGAACCACTGAGCTGGCTGGAGAATTCTGGGAGTCGAAGTCCACAAGTCTTCAAAGTGGCCAAGTTCAGGAACCACTGAGCTGGCTGGAGAATTCTGGGAGTCGAAGTCCACAAGTCTTAAAGTTGCCAAGTTTGGGAACCACTGAGCTGGCTGGAGAATTCTGGGAGTCGACGTCCACAAGTCTTCAAAGTTTGCCAAGTTTGGGAACCACTGAGCTGGCTGGAGAATTCTGGGAGTCGAAGTCCACAAGTCTTCAAAGTGGCCAAGTTCGGGAACCACTGAGCTGGCTGGAGAATTCTGGGCGTTGAAGTCCACAAGTCTTCAAAGTGGCCAAGTTTGGGAACCACTGAGCTGGCTGGAGAATTCTGGGAGTCGAAGTCCACAAGTCTTAAAGTTGCCAAGTTTGGGAACCACTGAGCTGGCTGGAGAATTCTGGGAGTCGAAGTCCACAAGTCTTCAAAGTTTGCCAAGTTTGGGAACCACTGAGCTGGCTGGAGAATTCTGGGAGTTGAAGTCCACAAGTCTTAAAGTTGCCAAGTTTGGGAACCACTGAGCTGGCTGGAGAATTCTGGGAGTTGAAGTCCACAAGTCTTCAAAGTTGCCAAGTTTGGGAACCACTGAGCTGGCTGGGGAATTCTGGGAGTTGAAGTCCACAAGTCTTCAAAGTTGCCAAGTTTGGGAACCACTGAGCTGGCTGGAGAATTCTGGGAGTTGAAGTCCACAAGTCTTCAAAGTTGCCAAGTTTGGGAACCACTGAGCTGGCTGGGGAATTCTGGGAGTTGAAGTCCACAAGTCTTCAAAGTTGCCAAGTTTGGGAACCACTGAGCTTGGCTGGGGAATTCTGGGAGTTGAAGTCCACAAGTCTTCAAAGTGGCCAAGTTTGGGAACCACTGAGCTGGCTGGAGAATTCTGGGCGTTGAAGTCCACAAGTCTTCAAAGTGGCCAAGTTCGGGAACCACTGAGCTGGCTGGAGAATTCTGGGAGTTGAAGTCCACAAGTCTTAAAGTTGCCAAGTTTGGGAACCACTGAGCTGGCTGGGGAATTCTGGGAGTTGAAGTCCACAAGTCTTCAAAGTGGCCAAGTTCAGGAACCACTGAGCTGGCTGGAGAATTCTGGGAGTTGAAGTCCACAAGTCTTAAAGTTGCCAAGTTTGGGAACCACTGAGCTGGCTGGGGAATTCTGGGAGTTGAAGTCCACAAGTCTTCAAAGTTGCCAAGTTTGGGAACCACTGAGCTGGCTGGGGAATTCTGGGAGTTGAAGTCCACAAGTCTTCAAAGTGGCCAAGTTTGGGAACCAGTGAGCTGGCTGGGGAATTCTGGGAGTTGAAGTCCACAAGTCTTCAAAGTTGCCAAGTTTGGGAACCACTGAGCTGGCTGGAGAATTCTGGGAGTTGAAGTCCACAAGTCTTCAAAGTGGCCAAGTTTGGGAACCACTGAGCTGGCTGGGGAATTCTGGGAGTTGAAGTCCACAAGTCTTCAAAGTGGCCAAGTTTGGGAACCACTGAGCTGGCTGGAGAATTCTGGGAGTTGAAGTCCACAAGTCTTCAAAGTTGCCAAGTTTGGGAACCACTGAGCTGGCTGGAGAATTCTGGGAGTTGAAGTCCACAAGTCTTCAAAGTTGCTAAGTTTGGGAACCACTGAGCTGGCTGGAGAATTCTGGGAGTTGAAGTCCACAAGTCTTCAAAGTGGCCAAGTTCGGGAACCACTGAGCTTGGCTGGAGAATTCTGGGAGTTGAAGTCCACAAGTCTTAAAGTTGCCAAGTTTGGGAACCACTGAGCTGGCTGGAGAATTCTGGGAGTTGAAGTCCACAAGTCTTCCAAGTTGCCAAGTTTGGGAACCACTGAGCTGGCTGGAGAATTCTGGGAGTTGAAGTCCACAAGTCTTCAAAGTGGCCAAGTTTGGGAACCACTGAGCTGGCTGGAGAATTCTGGGAGTTGAAGTCCACAAGTCTTCAAAGTGGCCAAGTTCAGGAACCACTGAGCTTGGCTGGAGAATTCTGGGAGTTGAAGTCCACAAGTCTTAAAGTTGCCAAGTTTGGGAACCACTGAGCTGGCTGGAGAATTCTGGGAGTTGAAGTCCACAAGTCTTCCAAGTTGCCAAGTTTGGGAACCACTGAGCTGGCTGGAGAATTCTGGGAGTTGAAGTCCACAAGTCTTCAAAGTGGCCAAGTTTGGGAACCACTGAGCTGGCTGGAGAATTCTGGGAGTTGAAGTCCACAAGTCTTCAAAGTGGCCAAGTTCGGGAACCACTGAGCTGGCTGGAGAATTCTGGGCGTTGAAGTCCACAAGTCTTCAAAGTGGCCAAGTTTGGGAACCACTGAGCTGGCTGGAGAATTCTGGGAGTTGAAGTCCACAAGTCTTCAAAGTGGCCAAGTTCAGGAACCACTGAGCTGGCTGGAGAATTCTGGGAGTCGAAGTCCACAAGTCTTAAAGTTGCCAAGTTTGGGAACCACTGAGCTGGCTGGAGAATTCTGGGAGTCGAAGTCCACAAGTCTTCAAAGTTTGCCAAGTTTGGGAACCACTGAGCTGGCTGGAGAATTCTGGGAGTTGAAGTCCACAAGTCTTAAAGTTGCCAAGTTTGGGAACCACTGAGCTGGCTGGAGAATTCTGGGAGTTGAAGTCCACAAGTCTTCAAAGTTGCCAAGTTTGGGAACCACTGAGCTGGCTGGAGAATTCTGGGAGTTGAAGTCCACAAGTCTTCAAAGTTGCCAAGTTTGGGAACCACTGAGCTGGCTGGGGAATTCTGGGAGTTGAAGTCCACAAGTCTTCAAAGTTGCCAAGTTTGGGAACCACTGAGCTTGGCTGGGGAATTCTGGGAGTTGAAGTCCACAAGTCTTCAAAGTGGCCAAGTTTGGGAACCACTGAGCTGGCTGGAGAATTCTGGGCGTTGAAGTCCACAAGTCTTCAAAGTGGCCAAGTTCGGGAACCACTGAGCTGGCTGGAGAATTCTGGGAGTTGAAGTCCACAAGTCTTCAAAGTGGCCAAGTTCAGGAACCACTGAGCTGGCTGGAGAATTCTGGGAGTCGAAGTCCACAAGTCTTCAAAGTTGCCAAGTTTGGGAACCACTGAGCTGGCTGGAGAATTCTGGGAGTTGAAGTCCACAAGTCTTCAAAGTGGCCAAGTTTGGGAACCACTGAGCTGGCTGGGGAATTCTGGGAGTTGAAGTCCACAAGTCTTCAAAGTTGCCAAGTTTGGGAACCAGTGAGCTGGCTGGGGAATTCTGGGAGTTGAAGTCCACAAGTCTTCAAAGTTGCCAAGTTTGGGAACCACTGAGCTGGCTGGAGAATTCTGGGAGTTGAAGTCCACAAGTCTTCAAAGTGGCCAAGTTTGGGAACCACTGAGCTGGCTGGAGAATTCTGGGAGTTGAAGTCCACAAGTCTTCAAAGTTGCCAAGTTTGGGAACCACTGAGCTGGCTGGAGAATTCTAGGAGTTGAAGTCCACAAGTCTTCAAAGCTGCCAAGTTTGGGAACCACTGAGCTGGCTGGAGAATTCTGGGAGCTGAAGTCCACAAGTCTTCAAAGTTGCCAAGTTCGGGAACCACTGAGCTGGCTGGAGAATTCTGGGAGTTGAAGTCCACAAGTCTTCAAAGCTGCCAAGTTTGGGAACCACTGAGCTGGCTGGAGAATTCTAGGAGTTGAAGTCCACAAGTCTTAAAGTTGCCAAGTTTGGGAACCACTGAGCTGGCTGGAGAATTCTGGGAGTTGAAGTCCACAAGTCTTCAAAGTTGCCAAGTTCGGGAACCACTGAGCTGGCTGGAGAATTCTGGGAGTTGAAGTCCACAAGTCTTCAAAGCTGCCAAGTTTGGGAACCACTGAGCTGGCTGGGGAATTCTGGGAGTTGAAGTCCACAAGTCTTCAAAGTTGCCAAGTTTGGGAACCACTGAGCTGGCTGGAGAATTCTAGGAGTTGAAGTCCACAAGTCTTCAAAGCTGCCAAGTTTGGGAACCACTGAGCTGGCTGGAGAATTCTGGGAGTTGAAGTCCACAAGTCTTCAAAGTTGCCAAGTTCGGGAACCACTGAGCTGGCTGGAGAATTCTGGGAGTTGAAGTCCACAAGTCTTAAAGTTGCCAAGGTTGAGAAACACTGACTTAAAGCATAGCTGGCTAGAGAATTCTGGGAGTTGAAGTCCACTAGTCTTCAAGTTGCCAAGGTTGAGAAACACTGCGTCTAGTAGGCTTGTAGTGTGTCTTGTGCAAGGCGTGCTCCAGAATTAGGAGGCGGGTGTTTACAGGAAAAAATAAAACCACAAACGGCAGTCAAGGCTGCAGGCTTTTGTCAAAGGTTTTGGGCCATTTTGATCAAGATGACGGGGGTTATTTTTAACCTGAAAATGGAGCCGAGAAATTTGGAGTTAATCGACCTTTGCCGCGACCAACTTTGGTTTACGGCTTTGCTCTGTGGTGGCTGTCCACAAGACTTGTCCACAAGTCTTCAAAGTTGCCAAGTTTGGGAACCACTGAGCTGGCTGGAGAATTCTGGGAGTTGAAGTCCACAAGTCTTCAAAGTTGCCAAGTTCGGGAACCACTGAGCTGGCTGGGGAATTCTGGGAGTTGAAGTCCACAAGTCTTCAAAGTTGCCAAGTTTGGGAACCACTGAGCTGGCTGGAGAATTCTGGGAGTTGAAGTCCACAAGTCTTCAAAGTGGCCAAGTTTGGGAACCACTGAGCTGGCTGGAGAATTCTGGGAGTTGAAGTCCACAAGTCTTAAAAGTGGCCAAGTTTGGGAACCACTGAGCTGGCTGGAGAATTCTGGGAGTTGAAGTCCACAAGTCTTCAAAGTTGCCAAGTTTGGGAACCACTGAGCTGGCTGGAGAATTCTGGGAGTTGAAGTCCACAAGTCTTAAAGTTGCCAAGTTTGGGAACCACTGAGCTGGCTGGAGAATTCTGGGAGTTGAAGTCCACAAGTCTTAAAGTTGCCAAGTTTGGGAACCACTGAGCTGGCTGGAGAATTCTGGGAGTTGAAGTCCACAAGTCTTAAAGTTGCCAAGTTTGGGAACCACTGAGCTGGCTGGAGAATTCTGGGAGTTGAAGTCCACAAGTCTTCAAAGTGGCCAAGTTTGGGAACCACTGAGCTGGCTGGAGAATTCTGGGAGTTGAAGTCCACAAGTCTTCAAAGTGGCCAAGTTTGGGAACCACTGAGCTGGCTGGGGAATTCTGGGAGTTGAAGTCCACAAGTCTTCAAAGTTGCCAAGTTTGGGAACCACTGAGCTGGCTGGGGAATTCTGGGAGTTGAAGTCCACAAGTCTTCAAAGTGGCCAAGTTTGGGAACCACTGAGCTGGCTGGAGAATTCTGGGAGTTGAAGTCCACAAGTCTTCAAAGTGGCCAAGTTTGGGAACCACTGAGCTGGCTGGGGAATTCTGGGAGTTGAAGTCCACAAGTCTTCAAAGTTGCCAAGTTTGGGAACCACTGAGCTGGCTGGGGAATTCTGGGAGTTGAAGTCCACAAGTCTTCAAAGTGGCCAAGTTTGGGAACCACTGAGCTGGCTGGGGAATTCTGGGAGTTGAAGTCCACAAGTCTTCAAAGTGGCCAAGTTTGGGAACCACTGAGCTGGCTGGAGAATTCTGGGAGTTGAAGTCCACAAGTCTTCAAAGTTGCCAAGTTTGGGAACCACTGAGCTGGCTGGAGAATTCTGGGAGTTGAAGTCCACAAGTCTTAAAGTTGCCAAGTTTGGGAACCACTGAGCTGGCTGGAGAATTCTGGGAGTTGAAGTCCACAAGTCTTAAAGTTGCCAAGTTTGGGAACCACTGAGCTGGCTGGAGAATTCTGGGAGTTGAAGTCCACAAGTCTTAAAGTTGCCAAGTTTGGGAACCACTGAGCTGGCTGGAGAATTCTGGGAGTTGAAGTCCACAAGTCTTCAAAGTGGCCAAGTTTGGGAACCACTGAGCTGGCTGGAGAATTCTGGGAGTTGAAGTCCACAAGTCTTCAAAGTGGCCAAGTTTGGGAACCACTGAGCTGGCTGGGGAATTCTGGGAGTTGAAGTCCACAAGTCTTAAAGTTGCCAAGTTTGGGAACCACTGAGCTGGCTGGGGAATTCTGGGAGTTGAAGTCCACAAGTCTTCAAAGTTGCCAAGTTTGGGAACCACTGAGCTGGCTGGGGAATTCTGGGAGTTGAAGTCCACAAGTCTTCAAAGTGGCCAAGTTTGGGAACCACTGAGCTGGCTGGAGAATTCTGGGAGTTGAAGTCCACAAGTCTTAAAGTTGCCAAGTTTGGGAACCACTGAGCTGGCTGGAGAATTCTGGGAGTTGAAGTCCACAAGTCTTAAAGTTGCCAAGTTTGGGAACCACTGAGCTGGCTGGAGAATTCTGGGAGTTGAAGTCCACAAGTCTTCAAAGTGGCCAAGTTTGGGAACCACTGAGCTGGCTGGAGAATTCTGGGAGTTGAAGTCCACAAGTCTTCAAAGTGGCCAAGTTTGGGAACCACTGAGCTGGCTGGGGAATTCTGGGAGTTGAAGTCCACAAGTCTTAAAGTTGCCAAGTTTGGGAACCACTGAGCTGGCTGGGGAATTCTGGGAGTTGAAGTCCACAAGTCTTCAAAGTTGCCAAGTTTGGGAACCACTGAGCTGGCTGGGGAATTCTGGGAGTTGAAGTCCACAAGTCTTAAAGTTGCCAAGTTTGGGAACCACTGAGCTGGCTGGAGAATTCTGGGAGTTGAAGTCCACAAGTCTTCAAAGTGGCCAAGTTTGGGAACCACTGAGCTGGCTGGAGAATTCTGGGAGTTGAAGTCCACAAGTCTTCAAAGTGGCCAAGTTTGGGAACCACTGAGCTGGCTGGAGAATTCTGGGAGTTGAAGTCCACAAGTCTTCAAAGTGGCCAAGTTTGGGAACCACTGAGCTGGCTGGAGAATTCTGGGAGTTGAAGTCCACAAGTCTTAAAGTTGCCAAGTTTGGGAACCACTGAGCTGGCTGGAGAATTCTGGGAGTTGAAGTCCACAAGTCTTAAAGTTGCCAAGTTTGGGAACCACTGAGCTGGCTGGAGAATTCTGGGAGTTGAAGTCCACAAGTCTTAAAGTTGCCAAGTTTGGGAACCACTGAGCTGGCTGGAGAATTCTGGGAGTTGAAGTCCACAAGTCTTCAAAGTGGCCAAGTTTGGGAACCACTGAGCTGGCTGGAGAATTCTGGGAGTTGAAGTCCACAAGTCTTCAAAGTGGCCAAGTTTGGGAACCACTGAGCTGGCTGGGGAATTCTGGGAGTTGAAGTCCACAAGTCTTAAAGTTGCCAAGTTTGGGAACCACTGAGCTGGCTGGGGAATTCTGGGAGTTGAAGTCCACAAGTCTTCAAAGTTGCCAAGTTTGGGAACCACTGAGCTGGCTGGGGAATTCTGGGAGTTGAAGTCCACAAGTCTTCAAAGTGGCCAAGTTTGGGAACCACTGAGCTGGCTGGAGAATTCTGGGAGTTGAAGTCCACAAGTCTTAAAGTTGCCAAGTTTGGGAACCACTGAGCTGGCTGGAGAATTCTGGGAGTTGAAGTCCACAAGTCTTAAAGTTGCCAAGTTTGGGAACCACTGAGCTGGCTGGAGAATTCTGGGAGTTGAAGTCCACAAGTCTTCAAAGTGGCCAAGTTTGGGAACCACTGAGCTGGCTGGAGAATTCTGGGAGTTGAAGTCCACAAGTCTTCAAAGTGGCCAAGTTTGGGAACCACTGAGCTGGCTGGGGAATTCTGGGAGTTGAAGTCCACAAGTCTTAAAGTTGCCAAGTTTGGGAACCACTGAGCTGGCTGGGGAATTCTGGGAGTTGAAGTCCACAAGTCTTCAAAGTTGCCAAGTTTGGGAACCACTGAGCTGGCTGGGGAATTCTGGGAGTTGAAGTCCACAAGTCTTCAAAGTGGCCAAGTTTGGGAACCACTGAGCTGGCTGGAGAATTCTGGGAGTTGAAGTCCACAAGTCTTCAAAGTGGCCAAGTTTGGGAACCACTGAGCTGGCTGGGGAATTCTGGGAGTTGAAGTCCACAAGTCTTCAAAGTTGCCAAGTTTGGGAACCACTGAGCTGGCTGGGGAATTCTGGGAGTTGAAGTCCACAAGTCTTCAAAGTGGCCAAGTTTGGGAACCACTGAGCTGGCTGGGGAATTCTGGGAGTTGAAGTCCACAAGTCTTCAAAGTGGCCAAGTTTGGGAACCACTGAGCTGGCTGGAGAATTCTGGGAGTTGAAGTCCACAAGTCTTCAAAGTTGCCAAGTTTGGGAACCACTGAGCTGGCTGGAGAATTCTGGGAGTTGAAGTCCACAAGTCTTAAAGTTGCCAAGTTTGGGAACCACTGAGCTGGCTGGAGAATTCTGGGAGTTGAAGTCCACAAGTCTTAAAGTTGCCAAGTTTGGGAACCACTGAGCTGGCTGGAGAATTCTGGGAGTTGAAGTCCACAAGTCTTAAAGTTGCCAAGTTTGGGAACCACTGAGCTGGCTGGAGAATTCTGGGAGTTGAAGTCCACAAGTCTTCAAAGTGGCCAAGTTTGGGAACCACTGAGCTGGCTGGAGAATTCTGGGAGTTGAAGTCCACAAGTCTTCAAAGTGGCCAAGTTTGGGAACCACTGAGCTGGCTGGGGAATTCTGGGAGTTGAAGTCCACAAGTCTTAAAGTTGCCAAGTTTGGGAACCACTGAGCTGGCTGGGGAATTCTGGGAGTTGAAGTCCACAAGTCTTCAAAGTGGCCAAGTTCGGGAACCACTGAGCTGGCTGGAGAATTCTGGGAGTTGAAGTCCACAAGTCTTAAAGTGGCCAAGTTTGGGAATCACTGGTCTAGAGGACTCTTGCTTGGCTCTGCTGTCCGCAGCCCCCCCAGCCCCCCCAGTGTGGAAACCCCGGCGGGGCTGAGCGGAGGCTGCCGCCTGACTTTGAACGGGCTCTTTAAGGCGGGTCTGGCCGGGAAAGCCGGTGGGGCGGGGAGAGGAGAGGAGGGAGGCGGCAACAGCAGCAGCTCGAAAGGCCGCCTCGTTCCGCACCCTCCGCGCCTCTTCCTGCTGGGCGAGCGAGCGAGCGGCAGAGGGAAGGCGGGCCCAGAGACCCCGCGGCCCGAGAACCCCGCCAGCTGGCCCGGTCAGGCCCTTCGCTCCTGCACCCGCGTCCTCGGCGGGTCCAGCGGCCCCTCCCTGCCTCCCCTGCCGTCCGCCTCGATCCCGGGACCATGGCCGGGGGCAGCTCCATTGAGGCGGTCAAGAAGAAGATCCAGACCCTGCAGCAAGTAGCCGACGAGGCCGAAGAGCGCGCCGAACACCTGCAGCGGGAGGTGGACGCCGAGCGCCGGGCCAGGACACGGGTGAGCCTCCCTGGGCATCGCGCGTGGAGCCCTCCCCGCATTGTCTGCCGAGGCCCCGCCGGGGCTGCACGGCGTCCCTCTGCTAAGCATGTGCAGAGCGCCTCGGGGCCGAGCAGCAGGCGGCTCTTTCGGGAGGCAGCCTCCGTTTCGGATCGCCCTCCGGGCCCAGCCTGCTCTGCGCAGCTCCGCCGCCGCCTCCCGTTTTCGGGCTTCTCCTCCCCTTCTCAGTGGGAATTCCTCCGTGGCCCGAGCGGAAGCCGGCGGCGCAAGGGAGCAGCGCCCGCAGCAGCTGCCTTTCCGGAGCCCGCGCTGCTCTCCCGGTGGGAGAGAAGCAGCCTCCGAGCCTCCCGCTGAGCCTGGCCACGGTCTCCTGCGGGAGACCCGGGCCGGAGCGGTCCGGCTGCTTCGGATTCCCTGCGGGGTCTCGCGGGTGGGCAAGTGAATGCTGGGCTGGCCGAGGACTTCCTTCCTCTTCCTACCTGGGGCGGGGGGGGGAGGCTTTTAGGAGAGATCCCATAATATGTCTTCGGAGCTCGGGTTTGGAATGAGGGGATCCTCGGTGGTCTCTGAGCGGGGCTCTTTTCTTGCAGATGAACCTTATCACTGGTGGTGATGTTAGCTGGTCACCTAAAGCAGTGTTTCTCAACCTTGGCCACTTGAAGATATCCGGACTTCAACTCCCAGAATTCCCCAGCCAGCATTCGCTGGCTGGGGAATTCTGGGAGTTGAAGTCCGGACATCTTCAAGTGGCCAAGGTTGAGAAACACTGACTTAAAAGCATAGCTGGCTAGAGAATTCTGGGAGTTGAAGTCCGGACATCTTCAAGTTGCCAAGGTTGAGAAACACTGACTTAAAAGCATAGCTGGCTAGAGAATTCTGGGAGTTGAAGTCCGGACATCTTCAAGTTGCCAAGGTTGAGAAACACTGACTTAAAAGCATAGCTGGCTAGAGAATTCTGGGAGTTGAAGTCCGGACATCTTCAAGTGGCCAAGGTTGAGAAACACTGACTTAAAGCATAGCTGGCTAGAGAATTCTGGGAGTTGAAGTCCGGACATCTTCAAGTGGCCAAGGTTGAGAAACACTGACTTAAAGCATAGCTGGCTAGAGAATTCTGGGAGTTGAAGTCCGGACATCTTCAAGTTGCCAAGGTTGAGAAACACTGACCTAAAGCACAGATAATATGACCTGTTTTGAATTGAATTGAATTGAATTGATTATATTTCTATGCCGCCCTTTTCCCCCGAGGGGACTCAGGGCGGCTCACAACCCAAGTCAGGAGGGGGGGGGATAGGGGATACAAATAGGGAAAAAAAGACATAGACAAACAATATTGTTTGTTTGTTTATTATATTTTTATGCCGCCCTTTCCCCCCCCCGAAGGGGACTCAGGGCGGCTCACAACTCAAACCAGGGAAGGGGGATACAGACAAAAAATTAAAAAACGACACAAAACAATGCATGGTTTAAAACACACAACAGTCATACCATTCGAGACGGGGGCAACGGCTCTTTAGCCCCAGGCCTGTCGGAACAGCCAGGTTTTGAGGGCTTTGCGGAAGGCCTGGAGGGTGGTGAGGGTGCGAATCTCCACGGGGAGCTCGTTCCAGAGGGTCGGAGCAGCCACAGAGAAGGCTCTCCTCCGGGTAGTCGCCAGTCGACACTGGCCGGCGGATGGAATTCGGAGGAGGCCTAATCTGTGGGATCTAATCGGTCTAGTGGAGGTAATTGGCAGCAGGCGGTCTCTCAAGTACAAATATCACAATTTTAAAAACAACTCAACAGACACACCATTCGAGCGGAGACAGGAACTCGATCAGCCCCAGGCCTGTCGGAACAGCCAGGTTTTAAGGGCTTTGCGGAAAGCCTGGAGGGTGGTGAGGATCCGAATCTCCACGGGGAGCTCGTTCCAGAGGGCCGGAACATCTGCAAGGATATAACCAAGTTCAGAGAGCACCACGGACGCCTCCTATGGAGGAATAAAAAGGCCTGGGGTGGCAGGACTCCCCTTTGTTTCTTCCTTTCCCACAAGGTGTCAGGTTCTGGGGTGTAGGGGGGTGGGGGTCCATCCGCACAGCCTTTCCCAGAGAGCCAGCATCTTGGGCACCAAGAAGCCTGCTTTGTTGAGGGCGCTTGAGGAGCTGCTGTCTTGTGCGAAGGATTTCGGAGCTGCCCTCCAGTTCAATTGTGTCTGGGCATCCTCCGCTGTGGAATGCCATGTGGGTAACAAGGGGGTTGGCCTGCCCCACCCACCCCCCATGGCTGATCCAGACTTAATGTGGCTCTGCCGTGGCCCAGAGGTCTCCCTTTCCATGCCCCCTGAACTCTTCGTGCAGGGCGTGGAAGGGACGCCGTGACCCGTCAAAACCGCCGTCCACTAAAGCGCGCCCGATCAAAGCGCGTACCTGACGTCAATCAGCAGCGCGACAAATAAAATTAAAAATAAATTAAATTAAAATAAAATTAAAGCAAGCCGATTCATGTAAAGGTAAGAGTTAGGGTTAGGGTTAGGTTAAAGGTTAGGGTTAGGTTTAGGGTTACGTTAAGCGTTAGGGTTAGGATTAGGGTTAGGTTAAGGGTTAGCGTTAGGTTTAGCGTTAGGTTAAGGGTTAGGTTTAGGGTTAGGGTTAGGGTTAGGGTTAGGTTTGGGGGGGTTAGGTTTAGATTTACGCGTTAATTTTAAGTTTACCGCTCACAGCGTGCTGTTTTCGTCGCGCTGTGATGACGTCAGGTACGCGCTTTCGTCGAGCACGCTTTAGTCTACCGCGGTTTTGTGGTGGAACCAGGGACGCACTCTCTCCACTAGCTCTGCTGTTTCGAGGCGGGATCCCTTCAGAAGTGACCCCCAGGCCTTGATGGCTCAGCCGGGATTGGCTCAGGCTTCCCTGAAGCCGCCTGGGGGGCCCTGGATGCCCTGGCCGGCAGCCCAGAAAGGAGAGCCGAGTCTCTGGGTGCAAAAACCCCACCCTGGAAGGTGAAGCTGTGAATTGGGCTGCTTGGACTTTCTGTGCTCCTCTCCTACCCTACGGTCTGGGTGCTCGGAAGCGCCTCTCCAGCCCAGGCCTGGTTGCTTCATCCTGGGGTTGGACTGCGACCCCCCCCACCCCGCTTCCTCTCCAGCATGTTGTGTCATGCGCCAGTATCCTGCCAGGCGCCCTCTCCAGAGCCCTGGGAAGAGGCTGCTTCTCTGACCCTCGGTGTGGCCGAGTGGCTCCCGCCTCTGCGAGTTCTTGGGCCTCCCCCATGCCAGTGACCTGGCAGGATGCTCCTCCCTTGCCTGGAATGTGTGGAGGGGGGGGGGCTGCCTCACTCCTCCCCCCCCTCCTCTGAGCATGCAGCCCACCTCCATTGCGATGTGGCTGCAATAAACAGGAAATCCTCTCCCCACCCCCCAGCTCCCATTGTCCTTCTCCTCTGGAGAATAGGCTGCTCTGGGAGGGGTGGGGGGCATTCCTCCCGCTTTAGTCAGCCCTGCCTAAGAGAAAGCAGCAGGGCTTCCTCCCCCACCCTTGCTGCCGCTTCACCCCTCCCCATCAGCTTTTGCAGGAGTTGAGTCAGCCTGCCAGACAGGCCTGCTGGAGTCCCCAGCAGTGTGGGGGAGCCCCTCCCGCAGGCTACTCCATGGAGCCTCCTCTTCTGGAAGAGACTCCAGCTGCCTCCAGGGAGTCTCAGCGGGGTGGGGGAAGGTCTTTTTCTCCTCCTCCTCCTCCTCCTCCTCCTCCTCCTCCTCCTCCTCCTCCTCGGTGCTGCCCCAAATTGCTGTGCCCCAAATCCTTGAGGACCCTGGCTCCATTTTTATCCCTTTAGTGGGTTCATGGGGTCACTTCCGGTTCCAGTAGTCTCCCGGCCTGCCACGCCCAAGGCCTCCCATTCCTCCTCCTCCTCCTCCTCCTCCTTTATGCAGCCCCTGCTGGCTTCTGGGGGCTGTACGGAGAGGCTGCAAAGCCCCCTGGGGCAGCAGCAGGTTCCCAGGCCCCAAGGCAGGATGTGGGATGAGAGAGAAGGGATGGGGGGGTGGGCTGAGTGGCAGGAAAGCCAGCAGCTCTGCAGAGGGAGCCCTGGAGAGGCTGTCTTCTATGTGTGTGGGGGGGGTGGGCTGGTGGGCAGAGATGCCCAAGCAGAGACATTGTGCCCAGGAGAAACACCCCCTCTTTCCTCATATAGCCAGGCACTGCCCTACTCCAGCTCTCCTCATCCGCTACTCTGCCCTTGGGGAGAGGTTGTGGAGGCTGGAGAAAGCGTGGCACGACAAAATCACGCTCCACTAAAGCACGCCCGATTAAACCGCGTCACTGACATCATCAGCCGGGCGACAACAGCGACCGCGGGGAAAAAAGGGCTCTTTAAATAGCGCTTTGAAAGCAAGCCGATTCAAGTTAAGGTAAGGGTTAGGTTTAGGATTAGGTTTAGGGTTAGGTTTAGGGTTAGGTTTAGGGTTAGGTTAAGGGTTAGGATTAGGTTTAGGGTTAGGTTAAGGGTTAGGATTAGGTTTAGGGTTAGGTTAAGGGTTAGGATTAGGTTTAGGGTTAGGTTAAGGGTTAGGATTAGGTTTAGGGTTAGGTTTAGGTTTAGGATTAGGTTTAGGGTTAGGTTTAGGATTAGGTTTAGGGGTTAATTTTAGCTTTAGCATTTACAGCGTGCTTTTTTCGTCGCACTGTGATGACGTCAGCTACGCGGTTTCGTCGAGTGCGCTTTAGTCGAACGCGGTTTTGTGGTGGAACCAGAGAAAGACTGCAGAATTGCCAAACCATAAAGGCACAGGGTAAGCTGGGCATCATCAGCTCCCATAAGTAGACGCAGACTATGAACTCCACAGGAAGGGTAAAAGGGCTTTTATTGAGATTGGCTATAAGAATTGAACCTTGCAGGCCAGGCTGAGGGGGGGGGGCTCCTTCCCCTTCCCCTAGGGATTAGGGAGGCGTCTGCCGCAGCCCCTTCTGCTGGGCCCGGAGGCCTCTTCCACCCCTCATTGCTCCATCAAAGCCATCATCTTCCTGGAGGCTCACGGGAGGAGAGCGCTTGGTGTTCCTGGGGGTTGCAAAGCAGGGATCAGGAATGGAGGAGTTGCTCAGCACAGCCTGAGGCCGGAGGGCTGTACTCAGGGCCGGGGGGGCTGACCTTCTGGCTGCGGTTGTAGGATGGTTTAATCCTCAAAGTGTCTCTGAGGAGGGCAGAGAATGGGCTCCTCTGTGGCTGCTGTTGCCCGTCAGAAGGATCCTTGCCGGGTGCTTCCTAGAAATCAATGGCCTTTGAGGGGGTGGGGGTCTTGCACTGGATGCCTCGGGGGAGGGGGCTTCTGGTATTGGTGGGAAGAATGAGCAACCTGGCCTGGATGTTGGGTCCCCCCCACCTGGGCGGGTGGGGAGTGAACCGTGGCACGACAAAAGCGCGCTCGACTAAACCGCGCCCGATTAAACCGCGTCCCTGACGTCATCAACAGGGCGACAACAGCCAGCGCGGAGAAAGAAGGGCGCTTTAAATAGCGCTTTGAAAGCAAGCCGATTCAACTTAAGGTAAGGGTTAGGTTTAGGGTTAGGTTAAGGGTTAGGATTAGGTTAAGGGTTAGGATTAGGTTTAGGGTTAGGATTAGGTTAAGGGTTAGGTTAAGGGTTAGGTTAAGGGTTAGGGTTAGGTTAAGGGTTAGGATTAGGTTAAGGGTTAGGTTTAGGGTTAGGATTAGGATTAGGTTTAGGGGGGTTAGGTTTAGGTTTAGGGGTTAATTTTAGGTTTAGCATTTACAGCGTGCTTCTGTCTCCGCGGTGTTGTCGCCCTGTGATGACGTCAGCTACGCGGTTTCGTCAAGCGCGCTTTAGTCGAACGCGGTTTTGTGGTGGAACCGGAGTGAACCTTCTGAAGTGAAGGCTGTGAGGAGGCCACTCTGCTGCCGGGATGAGCCTTAACGTCTCAGGGCACTTTTATCTCTTTGCAGGCCGAGTCAGATGTGGCCTCTCTGAACCGCCGTATCCAGCTGGTGGAAGAGGAGCTGGACCGAGCACAGGAGCGCCTGGCCACCGCCCTGCAGAAGCTGGAGGAGACGGAGAAGATGGCTGACGAGAGCGAGAGGTGGGACTGAGGTCCTCTGGGAGGCAAGCCAGGACCTTCCTCTGATCCGCCCAGACGAAGCCACGGGGCTCCTGGGAAGGGCCGGAGAGTCCTTGTTGTTACCGAAGGGATCAGAAGAAAATTAGTGCAGCCCAAGGAATCTACTTCCAGGAGAAGATCCCCCCCCCCCCCCCCACAGTGCTATGAATCGTGTTGGGCAGCCAGGGATCTCCAAGTGTTTCCGGTCTCGGGCGGCTGTTTCAGCATCTTCCCCACCCGATGCTTAGAGCTTTCCATAGACTTCCTCCGCCATGTATTTCGAGGGCGCCTTGGGGGTACTTGGGGAGGGGGAGGGGGCCTCTGACTGCCATCTTGGGGATTCAGTTGTTCTCCATATGCAGAAAATGTGACCTGCAAATCGGAATCTCCTGCAGCTTCTTTGGAGCCCTTCTCTGGTAGCAACAGGGTGGAAATAGCAAATCTTTAGGGTCTGGTAGAGGTGTCTTTGTTGGAAGAGCTGGAGTCTCTTGTCATGCCTGCTGACGCCTTCCGGGCCTCGATGGCAAAAATGGGCTGCTGTCGGGGTGACGAAAGAGGCGAGCAAAGGGAGTTTTCCAGGCGTAATAATCCTACTTGCTCTCCAGTCCCATTCCGCCTGCCTAGATGGCCGCGGAATGGGACTTCGTTGAGTTGCCTGAACCCGAACCCAGGGCTTTTTTTTAAAAAAATATTTTTTTATTTCCAATTTCATAACATACAATCACATGTATACTATACATAGCCAGTATCATATAGTATTAAATAATAATTACATCAGTTCCTCTTGTCAACAAGGCCCAGAAAAATAAAAACCCATTATTAGCTCTTCTGCTCTCTATACACCTCTTTCTTCTACCTCTCTCCTACCTCCTTTCTTCCCTCCATCATCCTTTCCTACTCTACTTCCCCTTCCTTTCTCCTTCTCCTCTCTCTACATTCCTCTCCTCCTTATCCTCCTCATCTTCCCCCTTACCCTCTCTCCTATCCCTCTCTTCCCATCTTTCTTCTCCCTTCTGTTTCCCATTCCTCCTCCCATCGGTGTATTTCCACTTCATATCAATATACTTAACATATCCTAGTTTTAAAGAAATAATAATAATAATAATAATTGATATTAATAATAATTAATAATATTATCTGGTGTATTATGCACAAACAGACAAAATACTGGCGCATAATACACCAGACATCACACTGGTTGAGAAAAATAAGGTCACAATCATAGACATCGCAATACCAGGGGATATCAGGGTCGCCGAGAAGGAACATAAAAAAATCGCAAGATACCAGGATTTAAAAATAGAAATTCAACGACTATGGCACAAACCAGCAGTGGTAATTGGCACACTGGGTGCTATTCCAAAAGCACTGGAATTACATTTAAAACAGTTAAAAATTGACAAAATCACCATCCGTCAAATGCAAAAAGCCGCACTGCTTGGATCCGCACGCATATTGCGAAAATACGTTACGACGTCCTAGGCCCCTGGGTGGGGCCCGACTAGTAACCAATACCAAATCCGGCGAAACAACTGGCCGCTGTGATACAATTGTATAATAATAATAATAATGGTAATGAAAATATAAGAGAAGACAGTATACATGTGGAGTCAAATTACATTAAAATCTAACACGTCTCGTCAAACCTGATATATCCCTCCCCCCCACCCTCCCCCCCAACCCCCCCCCAACCTTCCCTCCCCCGACTTCCCAGAAACCATACACGGTATAGATTTTTAACAGTCTAAAATATATTGGGAAAAAGAATAAAAAATTGATAACAGCTTTTGAAGCACTGGACTTGTGGGCTGCTCCCAAAGGCAGGGCAGTCGAAGCCCAGGGACCCATAGAGCAGGGTTGGGCACTCCAGGTGCTGAGCAGACACGGATGGGCAAGGCAGGAGGGGCTCCTGGGCACTTGTGACACGTGTGGAGGTTGTGGTCAATTCCCCAGGTCAGCAGCTGCGGGCTGGGGTCTTTCTTGACCGAGCCTTGTTTCCCCCCCAGAGGCATGAAGGTCATCGAAAACCGAGCCATGAAGGATGAGGAGAAGATGGAACTGCAGGAGATGCAGCTGAAGGAGGCCAAACACATCGCTGAAGAGGCGGACCGCAAATATGAGGAGGTGAGCCCCGGGGGCCGGGACAGGGAGGCAGCGGCCATGGCCCTGGCTGTCTTTCAGAGGGGGGGGGCGGCGGCATCCAGCCTGCCCAATTAACGTGGCCCTTTTCTTGCCAGGTGGCCCGTAAACTGGTGATCCTGGAGGGGGATCTGGAGCGCTCGGAGGAGAGGGCAGAGGTGGCCGAGAGGTGAGTAGCTCCTGGAGTTGGGAGTGCAGGCGGCCCAATGGGCAGGGGGCATCCTTTGGGGGAGGGGGGATCAGCCAGCTTCCCCCTCCCTCCTTCCCCCTGCGGTGGGGAGAAACACATGGCTCCGTTCTTGGCTCCTGTTTGAGAAAGGATCCCAGGCCTCTTTGCCCCCTGTGCTCCTGGCCTCTTGGCTCCGTAGGGAGCAGATGGGCCAGAATGAGTTGGGACGCAGGGCGGGCCCCGTGTGCGCAGTTGGGTAGCTGACCTCCGTGCTCCCTGCATGGAGGCCCTTCCGTCTTCTCTGCTTGTGCCCTCAAGAAGATGGGCGCCCAGGTCATTGTCTTAGCTGAGCCCCTGGTTTCAGGTGACCCCGGGGGCCCGTCCCAACCCTGCTTTTCTAGGAAGGGGCAAGACAAATGGGACTGGCTCTTCAGAGGTGCCAGGTGGCTCCTATCTTGGCACAAACATCACTTGTGCCCCTTTCATGGCTTCTCCCCGTTCCACCACAAAACCGCGCCCGACTAAACCGCGTCGCTGACGTCATCAACAGGGTGACAACAGCGCGGAGACAGAAGCACGCTGTAAACCCTAAACCTAAAATTAACCCCTAAACCTAAACCTAACCCCCCTAAACCTAACCCTAATCCTAACCCTTAACCTAACCCTAAACCTAACCCTAAACCTAACAATAGCAATAGCAATAGCAATAGCAGTAGACTTATATACCGCTTCATAGGCCTTTCAGGCCTCTCTAAGCGGTTTACAGAGAGTCAGCATATTGCCCCCAACAATCTGGGTCCTCATTTTACCCACCTCGGAAGGATGGAAGGCTGAGTCAACCCTGAGCCGGTGAGATTTGAACCGCTGAACTGCTGATCTAGCAGTAGCCTGCAGTGCTGCATTTAACCACTGCGCCACCTTGGCTCTAACCCTAAACCTAACCCTAAACCTAACCCTAAACCTAAACCTAATCCTAACCCTTAACCTAACCCTAACCCTAACCCTTAACCTAACCCTAAACCTAACCCTTACCTTAAGTTGAATCCGCTTGCTTTCAAAGCGCTATTTAAAGCGCCCTTCTTTCTCCGCGCTGGCTGTTGTCGCCCTGTTGATGATGTCAGCGACGCGGTTTAATCGGGCGCGGCTTAGTCGAGCGCGGTTTTGACGGGTGACGGCTTCTCCCCATTTGGAGTTCTGAGGCAGCAAATCCTGGGCAGACGCTGGGGTGGGGGCGGTGGTGGGTGGCTGGGTGGTGGGCAGCCTTGGCTGTGTCGATCATGCTGGCCTCCTCCTCCTCCTCCTCCCCCTCTGGCTAAACTTTGTGTTGCCTCCCCAGCCGTGTGAGGCAGCTGGAAGAGGAGCTGCGCACTATGGATCAGGCCCTCAAATCCTTGATGGCTTCAGAGGAAGAGGTACTGAGTAGGGGGCTCTCCTGCCCTCCTCGTCCTCCTCTCTTCCGCGCCTTTCGCTGCGCGCTCTCTCCTGCTTTTCAGCCTGTCCTCGGTTTTCAGCCTTTCTCCTCCCTTCTGCCTCCCCTGCTGAGGTTCTCTGGCTGGCCTCTCCCTTGGGCACTGCCCACTGTCCAGTGGAGGCTCAGGACCAGGCTGCACCCCCATGGCCGAGATGGCAAAGGGACGTGCGGAGGGGCAGCTCTGCTGAGCAACCCCTTAGGAGCCTCCCATGGCCTGAGTTGACCTGTGAGGACGCAGAGGTAACGGGGGTGGGGGGGGTGTAGTGAGTCTGGGGAGGGAGGGGGGGCTAAACAGCAACATCTTCTCACAGAAGCGGCCGTCGCGGCCTGGATCACACCGGGAAGGTAACACAACAGCCTCTTCTCATCCCCCGGATGGAAAGGCAGGCTGGACATCTATCGCCCAAGGGCAGGCTCTTCAGGGGAGCCTGCTCCCCAAACTCCCCCATGTCCAAAGCTGGCTGGCCGAAACTCCCCGTGTCCGAAGCTGGCTGGCTTGGGAGACATGTGAGAAGAAGGTTCTGCTGGAGTGATAAAGAACACACACACCCCCCACCCCAAATCCAGCTGATTTTGTGCAGCTCAGTTTCCAGCCCTGCAGAAGGAATATCTCTGGGAGCCCCCTTTTTCTCTCTCTCCACTGATGCTCTCCCTCCCCTCTTTCCCTTTCCTCCTTTCCTTCCTTCCTTCCTTCCTTCCTTCCTTCCTTCCTTTCCTTCCTTCCTTCCTTCCTTCCTTCCTTCCTTCCTTCCTCTGCCTCTGCGTCTCTCTGGCTGGCTGGGACACAGTAAATGTGGGGACCTTGAGGAAGAGCTGAAAATTGTCACCAACAACCTCAAATCTTTGGAGGCTCAAGCTGACAAGGTAGGGGGAGGGGCAGCTGGGGAGGGGAGGGACTGCAAGAGAGGGGGGGGGTCTCCCCCAGCAGTGCAAAGGCCTTGTGTGGGGGGGGGGAAGGGAGGGCTGCAGGCTGCTGTGCCTCCTATTTTACCCCTCCTCTCTCTTTCCTCTTTGCCAAGTATTCCACCAAGGAGGATAAATACGAGGAGGAAATAAAACTGCTGACGGACAAGCTGAAAGAGGTGAGGGGAGACACCGCTTCTCCTGGCCGGGGGGGTGGGTGGGTGGGTGGGAGGGGGGCGGGGAAAGGACTCCGTAGGGGTGGGGTGGGGAAATGGAGGGAGGGTCTGGCTCTGAAGGGTCTGCAGTGTGTGCTCAGTGCCCGGCCCTTGGCAGGGGAGGCAGGACGGATGGGACGGGCTGCTGGTGTCCCCCCCCCCCCCTGTGCCCCCCAGCAGTGGCCCAGAAAAGAGGCAGTTCAGTAGAGCGCTAGAGAGTGGAAAGTGAGGAGCTAACCCTCCCACCCACCCCCGACGGCCGGAGATTCTCACTGCAGGGGGAACCTGCACCAAGAGAGCTGTCAGGTCCCGCGTGGGGAGGGGGCAGGCGCTTCCATCTGAGGCCCCCCCTGCACTGGCTCCTCTCCCCTCTGTTGCCGTGGTCTCCCTTCTAGCAAGAGCAATAGCAGTTAAACTTCTGAGATCTTTGGATCTGCTATTATAGCAATAGCAGTTAGCAATAGCAGTTAGACTTATATACCGCTTCATAGGGCTTTCAGCCCTCTCTAAGCGGTTTACAGAGTCAGCATATCACCCCCAACAATCTGGGTCCTCATTTCACCCAGATAGATGATAGATGATAGATAGATAGATAGATAGATAGATAGAGAGAGAGAGAGAGAGAGAGAGAGAGAGATGGAGAGAGGGAGAGAGGGAGAGATAGATATAGATAGATATAGATAGAATAGATAGATAGATAGATAGATAGATAGATAGATAGATGATAGATAGATAGATAGATAGATAGATAGATAGATAGATAGATAGATAGATAGATAGCAATAGCAGTTAGACTTATATACAGCTTCATAGGGCTTTCAGCCCTCTCTAAGCGGTTTACAGAGTCAGCATATCGCCCCCACAGTCTGGGTCCTCATTTCACCCAGATAGATGATAGATGATAGATAGATAGATAGATAGATAGATAGATAGATAGATGATAGATAGATAGATATAGAGAGAGGGAGAGATAGATATAGAGAGAGGGAGGGAGGGAGAGATAGATATAGATAGATATAGATAGAATAGATAGATAGATAGATAGATGATAGATAGACAGACAGACAGACAGACAGACAGACAGACAGATAGATAGATAGATAGATAGATAGATAGATAGTAATAGCAATAGCAATAGCATAGCAATAGCAGTTAGACTTATATACCGCTTCATAGGGCTTTCAGCCCTCTCTAAGCGGTTTACAGAGTCAGCATATCGCCCCCACAGTCTGGGTCCTCATTTCACCCAGATAGATGATAGATGATAGATGATAGATGATAGATAGATAGATAGATAGATAGATAGATAGATAGATAGATAGATAGATAGATAGATATAGAGAGAGGGAGGGAGGGAGAGATAGATATAGATAGATATAGATAGAATAGATAGATAGATAGATAGATGATAGATAGACAGACAGACAGACAGACAGACAGACAGACAGACAGACAGACAGACAGGCAGACAGACAGATAGATAGATAGATAGATAGCAATAGCAGTTAGACTTATATACCGCTTCTAGGGCTTTCAGCCCTCTCTAAGCGGTTTACAGAGTCAGCATATCGCCCCCAACAACAATCCGGGTCCTCATTTTACCCACCTCGGAAGGATGGAAGGCTGAGTCAACCTTGAGCCGGTGAGATTTGAACCGCCGAACAGCAGAACTGCAGTCAGCTGAAGTAGCCTGCAGTGCTGCATTTAACCACTGCGCCACCTCGGCTCTTTCTGTGGCCTGACCACTCAGAGCTGCTGCCCTTCCTTCCCAGGCTGCAGGAGGTTTACATACCGTAGGGGCCTGGGGGAGCTCTGCTGAGCCCCCTGCCTCCCGCATGCCCTGGCCCAGGCCAGTCCCGGAAGCCCCGAAGGGTGTGCCAGGCCACCCGCGCTTCCTTACCCAGAGCGAGAGGATGAAAGGGGGCGGGGGGGCAAACAGGAGGCAGCGGATGTTTTCCTAGGGATGAAGGACATCTCTGCCCTCGCCTGGCATGGCCAGAGCCCTGTTCCTGGGCAGGGTGGACTGGCAGAACCAGCGCTTGTGCCTGCCCTGATTCTCTCTAGCCTCGTCCTGCCCGACGGGAAGCAGGGAGCAGGGAGGAGAAGGTGAAACTCAAGGGAGCCAAGGGAGGGGTCATGGCCTACTTTGGAGGTCTCAAATGGGGAGTCAGGAATGCCCCTTTCTCCGGGGAGGGGGGGTTTGGGCCTTCTGGGCCATTGTAAACTCCTTTCCTCTCCCTGCCCCTTCTCCCACCCACCCCGCCCTCCCCCAGGCTGAGACTCGGGCAGAATTTGCCGAGAGGTCTGTGGCGAAGTTGGAGAAAACCATTGATGATCTAGAAGGTAAGCTCCCCTTCTTCCCCCTTAGTGCTTGGCCTGGGGGGGGGGTGTCGATGCCTGCAGGCAGCTATGGAGTGGGGGGGGCTATGGTGAGACATCAGTGCCTCCGCGCAAGAGTCCCCCCCGCTTCCCCTCTTCCTTCCTCTCACTTTCACTCTTTTCTCCTTCCACCTCCTCCTCCTCCTCCTCACCACTGCCTGGCTGTCTCTCACACCCCCTGCCTCACGTCCACCCTCTCTGCACGCTGCCTGCAGACGAGGTCTATGCCCAGAAGATGAAGTACAAGGCCATCAGCGAGGAGCTGGACAATGCGCTGAATGACATCACCTCCCTCTGAGCCCCAGCACGGCCGCACTGCCCTGCCCGGCCACCCCCTGGCACCCCCCACCTTCTGCAGATGCCTTGTCAGCACTCTCCCCTTCCCCCCACTTCTCCACCCGTTGGGGGGGACGATGGGGTGACGGGGTGGGGGGGATTTCCATGGAGGGAGCTGGGCTCTTCTGTACCCAAGTGCCTTAGGGCTGCACTCTGGGGGGGCTGGCTGTGCCAAGAAAGCAGCCTGCCTTATGTGGGGTGGGAGATTCGGTGGGCCGGGGAAAGGCCCCTGCCTGGGTAGGACGGGAGGGCGACAGACCCCAGGCCCCTGCCGGAACCTCCTGGCTCTGCTTGTCCCTCCCCCTTGCCTGTCTTCCATGTTCTGTTCTCATCTTCTTCGTTTCAATAAACATCTCTCAAGCTCTCCTCCTCCTCCTCTCTCCATTTCTGCCTCTTCATTTGGTTGCGTCCATCAAGCCTCATGACCATCGGTCTTGCCGCCCACCCCCCCCACTCACCCTTTTGGGCCAAGTGGAGGGTGGGGGAGGAAGGGGGCCCAGGATTCCTTGCCAGCAACCCGTCTCAGGTTTCTCCGACTTGGGCTTCCCAGGGTGGAGGGTGAGGACCCAGATGAGGTCCAGGCAAAGCGTGGGAGGGGGGAGAACAGGTCCAGCCGTTCCAGGCTCAGCTGTCTGCCAGTGCACCAGATGCGGGAGCCCAGCTGCCTTCCCTCCCGTGGGGGCAGCAGTGAGAATCGGTCAGGGCTGTTTCCAGAACGACACCCTGGCACCCCGTAGCAGCACCTGCATTAAGGGAGATGTTTCCTGCAGTTGTTCGAGGGGACCAAGGTGGAAATCGGGGGTGGGGGGGGTGTTGATTGACTGATTGTCCCAGAAGAGCAGCAGCCTTCTCTGGAGGTCTAGGAGAGGCTTTGGGGAGGCAGGGTGAACGGGGCACCTGGCCTCCCCGGTTTCTGTTTTCCTCTGCACTGACGGCTGTGTCTTCCTTCCTTCCTTCCCTCCTTTCTTCTCTCTTTCTCGCCACCACCGACGCCTCTAGCACGCTTCCAGCAGGAGGCAGAGAAAAACCATCTCCTTGCTAGAGAACTCCGGCTGGTACTCAACGGCCTCCACAACTGAGTTAGCCTACCGGGAGGGTCACTCCTGCCCCCCCCCCCCCCAGGGGTGGACGGGGCTGGAGCAACACTTGGCAGCCGGTGCTGTGTGTCCCTGTGGGAGGGCGAAGGGCTCATTGCCCAGGTGGCATCCAGGAAAGAGGGAAAAACCTTGGTTCTCTGCCAGCCCGGCAGCAGACGCTTGGGGGGGGGAGGGGGAGGTGCCCAGGGATGGCTTGTTCCTGGTGGGGAGGGCATGAACTGCACACAGCATTGCTGCTGGGGAGGGGGGCACCTGGAAAGGAGCATCTACTTGGGCTGGAGAACTCAGGGGTGGGGCACAATCCTGGGTTTCCCCACCTTCTTTGAGCAGCTGCCGCCCTCTCGCTGTCTTGGCACTCTCAGCCACCTGTGATGCACTGCTGGTGGCGTGGGCTTGGCCTGGCCTTCTCTTAGCAACCAAGGGGGAGAAGGCTGCCCACTGGCATCTTGGGCAGCCCCTTCTAAGTATCCTGGCATCCTTGTAGCTGCTGCTCTTCTTCAGAAGACCCGAGACTGACATGCCCCTTGGGTGTGTGTGTGTGTGTCTGTTTGTGTGTGCCTTCCTTTCTTCCTCTCACTCGGACGGCGCTCAACCTGGCTGTGCGCTTGCTGTGCGTGGTGTGTCCGTTGCGTGCCTTGTGTTTACAGAGAACCTGGCCAGTGCCAAAGAGGAGAACGTCGGCATCCACCAGGTCCTGGACCAAACTCTTCTCGAACTGAACAATCTCTGAGGGGCTGCGCTTCCCCCCCTCTGCTTCCCCGCCCCCCCACCTGCACCTCTGGGAGGAAGGACGGCCTCCTGCAGCCCAGGCTGTGGCCATTCCATGTCCAGCTGGTGCAGCGCCTCACTTCCCAGTGCAGATATTAAATCAAGCTGACCAGCCAGGATGGTGTGTCCCTGTGTCATTTGTGGGGCTGGGAGCGGGAGGGTCCCGCCGGCTGCAGCTCTTTCGCAGTCCGATCTGTGGGGAGGGTTTCCTGGTCTCTCTGCTGTTAGTGGCCTGCTGGGTGTTGGAAAGAGGGCTTGTGAGGCACGGAAAGAGGTGATTTGGGGGTCCTTGGACCAGCAGCTAAGACTGCCCAAGTTTTGAAAGCCAGAGGGGTTTTTTTTTTTTTGGAATTTTTATTTTATACACATAAGCACATCAACAGAACACATAAACACATTAATAACTTAAAAACAACATAGGAACAATAAGTTCCGTCGTATATCATACAGCAGTTCCGAATCGGTTTCTTTGCAGTTAGTGTTTTCCTTTCTATACATTTCTATCTTGCGTTCATAATCTCCTTGTTCGTTATCCATTTTTATATACATTTCTTTGTTTATTTATACTTAGCTACTTAGCACCCAGCACAGCTCTCTCCAATGAAGTGAAATTTAATGTGGATAAAAGCAAGGTTTTACACAGGCAGGGCCTGGCTCACAACCAGGAACTGTGAGTGGGGGGGCCTTGGAGTCCCAGTGGACGATCCCTTAAACGCCAGCCAGCCATCTGCGGCTCAGAGGCACAGTCAAGATATCTGCGGGACCCTCTCCTGCCACATACCTCCCAACGACCCATAAGATCTCACAGGCTGGGCCTCCTTCGGGTACCGTCGACCGGGCAATGCCGGTTGGCGACTACTTGGGGGAGGTCTTTCTCTGTAGCTGGCCCGGTCCTGTGTCCATGATCTACCCGCAGAGATCCGGACCCTTCCCACTCTCCCGGCCTTCTGGAAAGCCATTAAAACCTGGCTGTTCCGGCAGGCCTGGGGCTGTTGACCCCAAAATACGGTCCAGCCCCATTAAGAACGGAGTGCATGGTGGTGTTTTTAAATCTTATCTTTTCTTTCTCTCTATTATTCATTCATTCATTCATTCATTCATTCATTCATTCTGTACTGTAAGCCGCCCGGAGTCCTACAGGATTGGGCGGCATATAAATGTTATTAAACTTGCAAACAAACTTGCAAATCTGGAGGATTAGCACTGCTTCCTTAAGGCCCAGTAAGGCCTGGAATCCTGCATCCATTTTTTGGCCCCCACATCACAAAAAAAAAAAAAAAAAAAGAAGAGCCCGAGGCTTTGGGAAAACGGCAGAGAGGAGCAACCGAAGACGACCGAAGCCCTGGAGACGGAAACAGAGGCTGGAGGAACGGAGGACGGCGTCTCTGGGGAAAAGAAGGACTGGGGGGGAGGGACACACGGCAAAAGCCTTCCAGTGTCTGAGGGGCTGCCACGAAGGGGAGGGGGGGTCCGCCCATTCCCCAAAGCCCCCGAAGGCAAGAAAAAGCCACGGGGGGGGGGAAGAAGGGGGGGACTGACCAGGGAGAGAGAGAAGCAACCTAGAACTGAGGAGAAACTATATGAGATATACATACATACATACATACATACATATATATATATATACACACATACATACACACACACACACATACATACATACATATAAAGTCACAACCCCTGGGATGCCCAAATATGGGAGGAAGTTCACAGTTCCATTCTCTGTCCATCGGCTCGTCACAAGAGACCATCCAGACAGAAACCCAATATTTTTACTGTTGCCTTTTGTTATATTTGTGTTGTATTTGTGCTGATAAATAAAGGGAGACTAGTATAGATCTATTTCAAGCTATTTAGCTCTCATCAGCTAGCCATACCCTTACTGCCCAGGTTCGAATCCCAGTAAGGGTATGGCTAGCTGATGAGAGCTAAATAGCTTGAAATAGATCTATACTAGTCTCCCTTTATTTATCAGCACAAATACAACACACGCACACACACACACACATACATATATACAACACACACACACACACACACACACACATATATATTAGATTTTTACAACCCCTGGTAAGCCCCAATTATGGGAGGAAGCTAACTGCTTCCATCATCTGTCAATCGGCTCGTCACAAGAGTCCATCACGACAGAAACCCAATATTTTTACTGTTGCCTTTGTTATATTTGTGTTTTTTTTATTTGTGCTGATATATATATATATATATATATATATATATATATATATATATATATATATATATATATATATATATATACATACATACATACATACATACATACATACATACATACATACATACATACATACACAAACATGTGGACAGGGAGGACAGTTAACCAGTGGTGGCCTTGAAGGAGAGGCCGGGCAGGCCTTTCTCTGGGGCGGCGCAGGCTGTCCTGCTTGAGCGGGAGGCTGGACTAGAAGACCTCCAGGGCCCCTTCCGGCTCTATCCTGAGTATAATACCATGACCGTCCATCGGAGGCGCAGGGACAGCCAAGGCCTCTAGGGGCGCAAGCACACACACATGCGGCCACCGCTTCCGCCAGGCCCGCCCTTCCCGGATATGCTCGCGGGTTCCTGCGCGGGGGGGGGGGAAAGGAGGCGCTGGGCGTGCGCGGGAGGGGGCGTGGCCAGGCGGTGGGCGGGGCGTGCGCGCGGGAAGCGAGGCGGGCGTCGTCGTGGGCGCGGCTGGCGGCCATGACGCTGCCGGTCTTCTTCGGGTGCGCCTTCGTGGCCTTCGGGCCGGCGCTGGCGCTCTTCCTGCTGACGGTGGTGGGGGAGCCGCTGCGAGTCATCATCCTGATCGCGGGGTGAGGCCGAGGGACCGGGGGGGGGGCGGGGGAGAGGCGCGGGGGGAGGGGCCTGGGGCAAGGGCCTGACCGAGACTCTCCCCTCCCCCCCCCACCCCCGCAGGGCCTTCTTCTGGCTGGTGTCGCTGCTGCTCTCCTCGCTGGTCTGGTTCGTGGCGGCCAAGGCCAGCGACCCGGCCGACCAGGCGCTCCAGCGGGGGCTGCTGGTCTTCGGCGTCCTCTTCTCCGTGGCGCTGCAGGAGGCCTTCCGCTTCCTCTACTACAAGCTCCTCAGGTGGGCCCGGCGGGGCAGGCGTGGGGGGGGGAGGGAGACCCCCGCGCACGCACGCACGCACGCACGCACGCACGCCAGCACCTGCAAGGCGGCCTCCCTTCCCGGGGGACCAATTGGGCACCTTCGAGCCGGGGGGGGGGGGGTGTTGGGGGGCGGAGTCTCCGGGGGGCCCTCCCCCGCCAGGCCCCGTCTGTGTATGTTTTTTTGTGTGTGTGTGTATGTGTGTCCAAAGAGCCGAGGTGGCGCAGTGGTTAGGGTGCAGCACTGCAGGCCACTTCAGCTGACTGTTATCTGCAGTTCGGTGGTTCAAATCTCACTGGCTCAAGGTTGACTCAGCCTTCCATCCTTCCGAGGTGGGTAAAATGAGGGCCCGGATTGTTGTTGGGGGCGATATGCTGACTCTGTAAACCGCTTAGAGAGGGCTGAAAGCCCTATGAAGGGTATATAAGTCTAACTGCTATTGCTACTGCTATTTATATCTCTATCTCTACCAATATCTATATCTATCCATCTCTATCTATCTATATCTATCTATCTATCTATCTATCTATCTATCTATCTATCTATCTATCTATCTATCTTCCATCTATCTATCTATCTTCCATCTATCTACTATCATCTATCTATCAGCTATCTATCTATCTATCTATCTTCTATCATCTATCTATCATCCATCCATCCATCCATCCATCCATCTATCTATCATCTAATCTATATCCGAGGTGGCGCAGTGGTTAGGGTGCAGTACTGCAGGCCACTTCAGCTCACTTATCTGCAGTTCAGCGGTTCAAATCCCACCTGCTCAAGGTTGACTCAGCCTTCCATCCTTCCGAGGTGGGTGAAATGAGGACCCAGACTGTGGGGGCAATATGCTGACTCTGTAAACCGCTTAGAGAAGCCCTATGAAACGGTATATAAGTCTAACCTCTATTGCTATTGTCTGTGTGTCGGGAGGGAGCTGCCCACCGCTGCCTTTGTCCCGCCCTGTAGGCAGGCAGGGCGGGCATCCCGGAGCCTCCCCCGGAGGTTTGGTGGGAGCCGGCGCGTCCCCGGGAGGAGGGGCTGCTCGTGGCGGCCGGCCTTCCGAGTGACGCCCCTTCCCCTCCGCTCAGAGCCGGCCCCTCGACTAGGCTGTTTGGATGTTTATTATACTTGTATGCCGCCCTATTCCCGAGGGACTCAGGGCGGGTAACAAACAAGTGGGGAAGGGGGAAATACAAAAAACAAACAAGACAGAAACAAGATACACAAAACAGATTAAAAACAACACCAGTCACAGCAATTCAAGTGGGGCTGGGAACTCATCAGCCCCAGGCCTGTCGGAATAGCCAGGTCTTGACAGCTTTGCGGAAAGCTAGAAGGGTGGTGAGGGTCCGAATCTCCATGGGGAGATCGTTCCAGAGGGCCGGAGCAGCCACAGAGAAGGCCGTCCCCCGAATACAGTCGACATTGGCTAGCTGATGGTATTCGGAGGAGGCCTAATCTGTGGGCTGAAGCCTGTGCCGTCATGCTCTGGCCTCGGGAGTCCCCTGTTCCCTGCCCTTCTTCAGGCGGCTACCCTCCGGGCTGTCCCCCAGCAGTGCCTCCCCGAGTGGGCTTTTTTCCTTTCCTCCCGGGCGCTTTTTCAAAAATCCTTCCTAAAGTTCAACAACCAGAACTTGGGGGGGTTGATGCAGCCCAAGTTTTCATTAGGTTTTCTCTGCAGTCCCTTGTCGGCTCCTCTTCCGCTTCTGATCACTTTTCCCACCCGTGGTTCTCCAGCCTCCCACCCTTCCTGCCCCCAGAACCCCTGGGCAGGAAGCAGGAAGAGTAAAGAAACTAATGCTCATGCCGCCTTCTGTGCCCAGGGCTCAGGGTTGTGCGAGCCCTTCATCAGGAAGGGGCTCTGACACACACACCAAAGCTTCAACGTGGCCTGTCACAGAAGCTCCCTGATTCCTGTGGGCCGTGCTCACCTTCCATCAGGTGTTCTGCTTTGCGCCGTGCAAGGCCGCCCTGAATTTGGACCATGTGATGAAGCAGAGGCCTGGCAGAGAGGCTCTGCCCCCTCCTCATTACCTCTCCCTGCTTGCCCTGGCTTCCAAGCCTCGGACCCGCCCCTTCCTCTTCTGCTTGGCTGTTCACTTCGCTTCTGCGGCTTTGACATTTCCAGCTATTAGACAATTCGTGCACCCATTTCCCACTCTTCTTACATTTAACTGTTAGTCAGAAATTCTCCATTTACCTAAATGGTTTCTTAATTTTCCCTGATCTCCTCCCCCCTACCCCCCTCATTGGATATGGATTATTACTGGACCTGACTGCAGTTGGGACTGGCAGCTTCAGTTCTAAGCAGCCTCATAAAAGTCACCACCGTTGTGGCTTATTCCATTAGGCAAATCATCCGCAAATCATCCCACCCGAGTGGGGAGTCATCTGACGGATTTGCAACTTCCCACTGGCTTCCCCATGTACTTCAGTTTGTCAGAAGCTGGCTGTGGATATTGCAGATGGGCATCGTGTGCCCGTGGGATGCTGTGTCCGTTGAAAATGCACCCCAGTTGCCGAGTGCCCAAATTTGATTTGATTTGATTTAATAAATTTATAAGCCACCCAATCCCGAAGGACTCTGGGCGGCTTACAACAAATAAAAATTTAAAAAGTGAAGAGTTAAAAACAACATGCACCCAGTCTAATCGGGGCTGGATCTCAATCAAATCTTAATCGCATAACTGTGGGGATCCTGCGGTGGCGGAACTTGGAGACTCGTTGTAAATCTCCAATCATAACTTTGAACAGTCACTAAACAAATCGTTGGTAAAGTGAGATTGTTGCCTGGATTGTATTTTCAGTATCTTGTTTTAGAGATATTCCCAAGATGCTTTGCTCCGTGAGGATCCTGCGTGTGGAATCACACCTGCACCACTTTCTCTTAAAGTGGAATCAAGTCTCTGGGTATGTCTAGGCTCCAGTTTTTTCCTGTCATGGTTTTCACCCACTGGTTGCTGCTTAATGTCTCTACGACACCACCTCAACCGGTCCTCGTCTTTGATTAGGGTCAGGTCCAGGAGAAGCTTATTCCTTCTTCATTCTTCCAGGAAATGGAATAACCCCTAGAAGAGAATATTTGTCTCTTGGTTGGACCATGGAGTCTTTGGTGCTCTCTCAGCTTGGCTGTTTCCTTGCAGATATTTCATTACTCAACTAGGTAATATCAGTGCTAGAAGGGAGCGGGGGTTGTGCTCTGTTTAATGACAGTGGCTGCCCTGTCATTCGATGTTTTGTTGGTAGTTCCTTGATTAGGGTTTTGTTTATTGTTTGATTGTCTGTGTTGATAGTTCCTTGATTGGGGCATGGTTTACCACTCAGTTGTTGATCTGGTATTAATCCCGGTGTTAATCTTTGCTTACCTGGGTGAGGAGGTGTTTTTGGTCTTTGTGTTTCCTTTTTGATTATTTCTTTTGAAGGTATGTAAATGTTTTCTTCTATATGTGCCTATTGATGTCTGCCCTTGAAGAGTGTTCGAAGACTTCAGTTAGTCCAGAATGCAGCCGTGCGAGCGATTGTGGGTGCACCCAGGTACACCCACGTCACACCTATCCTCCGCGAGCTGCACTGGCTACCCATTAGTCTCCGGACCCGCTTCAAGGTGCTGGTCATTACCTGTAAAGCCCTACATGGCATCGGACCTGGGTACCTGAGAGACCGCCTCCTGCCGATTACATCCCTTAGACCGATTAGATCTCACAGGTTGGGTCTCCTCCGGATTCCATTTGCCAGCCAATGTCGGCTGGCGACTCCCCGGGGGAGAGCCTTCTCTGTTGCAGCTCCACCCTCTGGAATGACCTCCCCGTGGAGATCCGGACCCTTACTACCCTCCCGGCCTTCCGCAAAGCCACCAAGTCCTGGCTGCTCCAGCAGGCCGATGGGCTTGTGAAACATCCAGCCCCACGGAATCTGTGAATGTTGCGTTTTTTAAAGTGTTGTTTTTGTCTATTTATCCCCCTTCCCTTGTCTGTTGTGAGCCGCCCGGAGTCCTTTGGGAGTGGGCGGCATACAAGACAAATAAACTAAACTAAACTGATTTGTCAGAGTGCCAGGCTTCCGGGAATTCTTTAGCATTTTTGGATTTAACTTGATCTAGGAGGGTCTCTCTTTCCCTGAAACTGTGGTGAAGTCTGTCCATATGTTTCCATCCTGCTTTCTGACTGCTGGTTGGTGTTCGTGGATGTCAGGCTTATCCTGCATAATGGCTGTCGCAGTCCTTGCACTGTATGGCTCCCGTTTTCCCCCCCTCTGGGGCTGCTGGGTCTTTTGCTTTACTTCGGACGATCTGAAGGGGATTTCTTGGTTTGTGAGCTACGTTGATCCCATGAGAGGCTGTGATAGTCTGTTGGTGGTTTCTGAGGCGATTTGACGTATGGCTGCGTAGTCCTTTTTACGGCTTTTGCTGGTCGTGCTAAATTGGGTTGAGTGGACGGGGGCTTTCTGGTAAAGTTGCGTGGGTCTCCATTGTGTTGGGAGCAGAGGTGGGTTCCTACCAGTTCGCACCTATTCGGTAGAACCAGTTCGTCAAATCTACCAAACTGGTTAGAAGAGGTTCCACCAGTGGACCCGGAAAGCAGGCCACACCTACAGAAGAGGTTCCAAAAATTTTTGAAACCCACCACTGACTTGCATGCTTCAATGCCAGAGTTTCTGAGCCAACATGACTGGAGGAGGAATTCTGGGAATCGAAGTCCACAAGTCTTAAAGCTGTCAAGTTTGAACATCCCTGGGTTTTTTTTTCTTTAGGGTTAGGGGTGCAAGGATCTTGTAACTTGACAGCTTTAAAACTTGCATGCTTCAATGCCAGAGTTTCTGAATAGCTACTTGGACCGACCTAAGTACTAATTCATAATTTCATATCCGGTCACATGGGCGGCAAGCCACTCCCATCCGGTCACATGAGTGGCAAGCCACTCCCACAAAGGAGGCCATGCCCACAGAGTAGGTTCCAACAATTTTTGAAACCCACCACTGGTTGGGAGATGTTGAGTAGATGCTCTGGTTCCTTTCCCTGAGGTTCGGGGCAGCTGCAGTGTGTTTGGGTGGGAGGTTGGGTTGCTTACTTTGGTCATGGAGGACAGGAGTTCTCAATATACAAGAGTTCAATTAATGACCGTTTACAGTTACAACAGCACTAAAAAGTGATTCGTGACCATTTTTCACGCTTACGACTGTTGCAGCATCCCCATGGTCAATTGGGTCAAAATGTGGATGTTTGGCAACTGGTTCATATTTAGCAATAGCAGTTAGACATATATACCGCTTCATAGGGCTTTCAGCCCTCTCTAAGCAGTTTACAGAGTCAGCATATTGCCCCCACAGTCTGGGTCCTCATTTCACCCACCTCGGAAGGATGGAAGGCTGAGTCAACCTTGAGCCGGTGAGATTAGAACCGCTGAACTGCAGATCACAGTCAGCTGAAGTGTGCGAAGTACCCGGGGTTCGCCTCATGAGGCCAATGTTGAGAAAAGAGACAGACACGAGCTTTCTCGGGATGAGGCGACCCAGAATGGAGCCTGGTAGCCCCTTTTATTGAGATAGGACAAAGGCAGGAGGAGCAATCAGCATGTGATTTAAGACAGCCTGTCAAACTACAATTGCTAATCTACTGCTCAGGGAAGTTCTGTCTATATATGGTCATATCCTGGTCAGGATGTTTTATCTTTTGGGACTTGTTTTTTCCTGTGTGGTTCAGCGTGGCTGCGCATGTCCTGTTATGCACTGGGCCATGGGTGACCGCCACACCTACACAAAGAGTTATGTGACAACAGAAGTGGCCTGCAGTGCTGCACCCTAACCACTGCGCCACCTCTGCTCCTATTTATATTTATGACGGTTGCAGTATCACAAGGTCACATGATCGCCTGTTGCAACCTTCTGACAAGCAAAGTCATTGGGGAACCCAGATTCACTTAACAACCATCTTACTAACTTAACAACTGCAGTGATTCGCAACATCTTTAGCAGGAAAGGTTGTAAAATGGGGCAAAATCCACTTAAGAACAGCCTGGCTTAGCACCAGAATTTTTTTTTGTCATAAATCAAGGGCCACCTGTGCCTAGCTAGGGTGGCTCATCTGCTGATGGGGAGATCCAGGAAGGCCCCTGTTCTGTTTTCTGCTGTTCCTTCGAAGTTGTTGCTGGTTGTTTTATGAATCTTTTCTTCGTTCTCCATTAGGACAATGCGCAGCCAGATCAGGCGGCCTCATAACTGTGGGGGTGGGGGCACAGTACAACGCCTGGACACACTTTCCAAGGCTGCCTTCACTTCAAAGGGTTGTTAAACAACATAAATGGAGGACTCCCTGCAATCTATGCCCCTTTTGTACCCGGGTATTTGACCTGGCAGGCGACTTGTCTCTCGCCTGGTCTTTCGGGCCTTCCAATTTCCCTGTGGCTGATTTCACACACTGTGTTGCTGTTCCTCTTTCCATTCTCTCTTCTTAGCCTTTTCTAGAAACCGACTGGCTTGTGCAATTCAGCTGCACCCTTCCCAGACCCACCTCCTTTTTATTTACTTATGTAAAAAAAATAAAACCCTTGACATTGTTTGACCTCATTTATTTAACTAAACTAGAATTCACAGATGAAAGGAAACGGAAATTCTTTATACAGATTAGTAGAGTTGGAAGGGACCTCATAGGGTCATCTAGTCCAACACCCCGCCCAAGCAGGAGACCTTAACACAGTTTTTGACAGATGGCTGTCCAGTCGCTTTTGAAAGCCTCCAGTGATGAAGCTCCCACAACTTCGAAAGACAACTGGTTGAATGTCCTCATGGTCAAAATATTCCTCCTTATTTCTCGGGTTTAATTTCTCCTTGTTCAGTTTCCATCCATTATTCCTTGTCTGGCCTTCAGGTGCTTCGGAAAATAGGATGACCCTCTCCTCTCTGGCAGCCCCCTCAAATATTGGAAGGCTGCTATCCTGTCTCCCCTGGTCCTTCTTTTCATTCAACTAGACATACCCAGTTCCTGCAAACCGTTCATCGTATGTTTGAGCCTCCAGTCCCCTAATCCTCTTTCTTGCTCTTCTCTGCAGTCTTCTTAGAGTCTCACCATCTTTTTTATAGTGTGGTGACCAAAACTAGATGCAGTATTCTAGGTGTGGCCAAGGCTTTGTAGAGTGATATTAGTACCGCTTTTGATCTTGATTCTATCCCTCTGTTAATGCAATTCAGGATTGTGTTGGCTTTTTTGTTGGCTTTTTTGACTGGCGCCGCACACGGCTGGCTCATATTTAGTTGGTTGTCCATTAAGATTCCAAGATCCCTCTCATAGTCACTGCTATTAAGCCTGGTTTCTCCCAGTCTATCTGGGTCCTTTTGGTTTTTCTTGCCTAAGTGTAATATCTTAAACTTTTTTCTACGTTGAATTTAATTTTGTTAGAAAGGGCCCAGTGTTCAAGTCTGTCAAGATCCAGGGAAGGAAGGGGGAAAGGAAGGAGAGAAGGAGAAAAAAAAGGAGGGAAGGAAGGAAGGAGGGAAGGAAGGAGAGAAGGAGGGAAGGGGAAGGAGGGAGGGAAGGAAGGAAGGGGAGTAGGAGAGAAGAAACGAGGGAAGAAAAGAGGGAGGGAGGGAAGAAGAAGTAGGACCGTTGTAAGATAAGATGGATCTATGTTAAAAAAGCAATCTTCAAGTATATTGTCAACAGTAGGGAAAAATTGTTATAAATACATATTATTAATAACAGTTATGAGGTCATATAATTGTGAATGTATATATGAAATTGATAAAAATAAAATAATAGGAAAAAAAATTGATTGAGAAAAAGGAAAAAAAAAAAAGATCCAGATGGATCTTGAGCCTATCATCTAGATCAGTGTTTTTCAACCTTGGCAACTTGAAGATGTCCGGACTTCAGCGAATGCTGGCTGGGGAATTCTGGGAGTTGAAGTCCAGACATCTTCAAGTTGCCAAGGTTGAGAAACACTGATCTAGAGTGTTAGCTATTCTGCCAGCTTAGTATCATCTGAAAATTTGAGGAGTTCCTCTTCTATTCCCTCATCAAAGTTGTTTAGGAAGATATTGAAGAGTACTGGGCCTAAGACGGAACCTTGTGGTACCCCACTGCTTACTTCCCTCCATGTAGACATAGTACCATTAAGGACTACTCACTGAGTTCAATTTGTCAGCCACTTACAAATCCATTTGATGGTGATGCTGTCTTATCCCACTTTTCTAGCTTACCAAGAAGTAGGTTATGGTCTATTTCCGGGATGGCGAACCTGTGGCACGCAGAGTCATTTCTCAGGGCACGCGAGGCATTGCCCTGTCAGCTGGCCAGCATGCATGCATGCGCTGGCCAGCTGGGTTCAGCCTTTTTTAAAGCCATTTTTTGCCCTCCCCGGGCTCCAGGTGCTTTATAGGAGCCTGGGGAGGGCGAAAACAGCCTCCCCCTACCCCCTCCGGAGGCTTCAGGAGCTTCCCTCAAGCCTCCTTAGCCCAAAAAACTGGCCCTATGGGCAAACAGGAAGTTCGGAAACGGATTTCCGGTTTGCTCGTAGGATCAGTTTAAGCCCTCCGGAGGACTAAAAATCACCCTACGAGCAAACCGGAAGTTTGAAGCCTCCTGAATATAGCAATAGCAGTAGACTTATATACCGCTTCATAGGGCTTTCAGCCCTCTCTAAGCGGTTTACAGAGAGTCAGCATATTGCCCCCAACAATCTGGGTCCTCATTTTACCCACCTCGGAAGGATGGAAGGCTGAGTCAACCCTGAGCCGGTGAGATTTGAACCGCTGAACTGCTGATCTAGCAGTCAGCTGAAGTAGCCTGCAGTGCTGCATTTAACCACTGCGCCACCTTGGCTCTTAAAGGGTCCCTGAAGGGTCCCTTGGCTCTGAAGGGTCCCTGAAGCCTCCGGAGGGCCTCTGGGGGGACGGGGGAGGCTGTTTTCGCCCTCTTCAGGCTCCTATAAAGCCTCTGGAGCCTGGGGAGGGCGAAAAAAGCATGGAAAAATGTGGGGGGGAGCGCCTCTTGCGTGCATGCTCACTGGGGGGGTCATGTGTTGCATTATGGGTGCGGCATGCATGCGCATGACCCCCCCTGCGCTCTCCCCCCCCCTTTATGGCACGCAAGTCAAAAAAGATTCACCATCGCTGGTCTACTTGGTTGAATTCCTTGCTGTAGTCAAACTATATCAGTGTTTCTCAACCTTGGCAACTTGAAGATGTCCGGACTTCAACTCCCAGAATTCCCCAGCTGGCTGGGGAATTCTGGGAGTTGAAGTCCGGACATCTTCAAGTTGCCAAGGTTGAGAAACACTGAACTATATTATGTCCTCAGCATTTCACTGGTCTGCTAATTCAGTCACTACGTTGAAGAATGAAATAAGATTGGTTTGGCATGATCTGTTTTTAACAAACCCCTGCTGGCTACCAGTTTATTACTTTACTCCTTTCTAGATGTTGGCAGATCTATTTTTATTTTTTCCAGTATCTTCCTGGGTATTGATGATAGGCTGTTAGGACACTTAGGAGCATCTTGTGTGTCTGCACGCGCGCACGCACGCACACACACACACACACACACACACGACAACTTTGAAGCTTGGCCCCACCTCGCCTCTCCCAGAGACAGAGAGGCCACAGACTGGGCCCTTCTGGGGCTGGCCAGGGGCCCACAGCCAGGAAGGCTCCTTCTGGGCCAGCCTTTCAGATCCCTGGGAGACAGTGGAGGTCCAAGCCTGCAGGGGGCGCCAGCTGCAGCCTAGGTGATCCAGAACTCAGCCTGTGCTTCTCCTTCCCTCCCCCAGGAAGGCGATGGAAGGGCTCCTTGCCCTCAGTGAAGATGGCTGCTCCCCCATCTCCATCCAACAGATGGCCTATGGTGCGTTTCCCGAGGGACGGCTCAGGGGTGCCTGGGCAAAGGAACCTTCTGGGGACTCGGGGACCCCTGCAGAGAAAGCGGGGATGGGAATTCCTGGGGTGCTGGGAGGGGAGCTTGAAGGGGGGGGGGCCTGCTGGTGAGCACATCCCTCGGACCCAGGAGGAAGTCCCGTCCCATGGCCAGAGTGGACAGGGTGGTGGAGGGGATGTGGCCAAAGGCCCCGTGGGATTGGGGGAGAGGTCAGCCCTCCTGGGCCCTGCTCAGGCCAACGCCTTCTGTGCCCACAGTGGCCGGCCTGGGGTTCGGACTCATGAGCGGCGCCTTTGCGATGATCAACCTGCTGGCGGATTCCCTGGGACCTGGCATCGTGGGCATCCACGGAGACTCCCAGCTCTACTTCCTGACTTCAGGTACAGCTGTCCCTGCTTGGGGGGGGAGGGGGTGCCTTCTCCAGCCCCCTTCCCCCCCCCCTCACTGTCTCTGTCCCCACAGCCTTCATGACTCTGGTGTTGATCCTGCTGCACACCTTTTGGGGCATCGTCTTCTTCCACGGCTGTGAGACGCGGCGCTGGGGGGAGGTGGCAGCTGTGGTGCTCTGCCATCTCACCGTCTCTGCCCTTGTGAGTAGCACCCCTAAAAGTGGCTGTGTCGGGGGGGGAGGGTGTTTGAGAGAGAGAGAGAACGGGGGCTAGTAGGCTGCAGTGAATATGCCCCCCAGCTGGCACCTTCCAGGCCTGTCTCTGCTCTAGCTGCCCCAATGAATGGACCCATGTCCCCTATGGCCAGGGAGGGTCTTAGTCCTCAGGGCATTTTATATTCTGACAGCTGAGATGCTGCCTCCCAAGTGCCCCCTGGGGATCCAGGGCCCCAGGCAGCCCCCGGCAAGCGGCTTACAGGCCACGGGGAAGGGCTGTAGGCAGCTTCGCCTCCTGTGTGCAGCTGTGGTGCCCCTTGACTGGGCCGCTCTCCGGCCTCCGGGGAAGGCAAAGGGCTTCTTGTTTCGTTTCCGGGACTCCCCCTCCGGCAGGGAGATGGGGGTGGGAGGCCTCCCGGTCAGAGGCTAGGTGGGAGGGTGTGAAGTATCCGTGGTTCGCTCATGAGGCCAATGTTGAGAAAAGACACGGACACGAGCTTTCTCGGGATGAGGCGACCCAGAATGGGGTCTGGTAGCCCCTTTTATTGAGATAGGACAAAGGCAGGAGGAGCAATCAGCATGTGATTTAAGACAGCCTGTCAAACTACAATTGCTAATCTACTGCTCAGGGAAGTTCTGTCTATATATGGTCAAATCCTGGTCAGGATGTTTTATCTTTTGGGACTGGTTTTTTCCTGTGTGGTTCAGCATGGCTGCGCATGCCCTGTTATGCACTGGGCCATGGGTGACCGCCACACCTACACAAAGAGTTATATGACAACAGGAGGGCTGACCGGCCTCTCTTCCTGCTTGCAGACCTTCTGGAACCCCGTCTACCTGGGCAGCCTTTTGCCAGCATACCTGCTCATGGTGGCCATGGCGGTCTGGGCTTATCATCTCTCCGGAGGCTCCAGAAAGAACCTGCAGCATTTTCTCCTCTGTGAGTGTCATCCCAGCTCCTGCCCTCTGCTCCCTCTCCCCCACTGGGCCGTGGGCCCCCCCGCCCCTCCAGCCAGCCGGCTCGGCTCCCTCCAAACACTGCACTCCCATTTCACAGGCCTTCGGACGGCACCCCAGGCGGGATCCTGAGCCTTCCAGCCACATTGCCAGGAAGCTGAGGCCCCCAGGCTCTCCAGAGGGCACCGGGTGATTGTGCCCTTGGAAGACGGGGGCGGAAGAAGAGACTGCGGCTGTGGGGACGGCTTCCCTCAAGCAGCCCCAGGAAATCTGTCTGCCCAGTGCTGCCGCTGCATCTCCCCTCTGGCTCCTGAGACTTGTTGGGGAGGGAGGGAGGGGGAAAGGGGGCTTGGCTGAGCAGCCAGGTGATCTGTATGGGGCAGAGAAAGGGCCTTTGATCTGCTGCTCTGGGGGGGGGGGGCACCCAGTCTTGCATTGCTTGAAAGCCGGGAGCAGAAGCTGGAGAGAGAGCTCTGTGACTTCCCTTCTGAAGTAGCACCAATAAAGAGACTGGCTGAAAGCTTGTGTTTGTTGATGGGGGGGAGGGCAGGGCCCTGCTTGGTTAGCTGCTGTGGCCATAACTCTGCAAAAGGGCCACCTGCCACCATCATGGTGAGCCGGGCAGGTGGCAGCTTCTGAGAGGGCAGCCATGGAGTCAACCTCACGGGGAGCCTCGTGGGGTGACAACAGTAGTGGTCGCAGAAACGCTTGTGGAAGGGGAGCCATGGCTTGATGGAAGCCAATCCTATGGGGTTGGTTGCAGGTTCAGTGTATTAGTGAATTCTGCCACCCTCTTGCTCTGCCCCCCCTCCCCGTCCTCCCCCATCATTGGCTTCCTTGAAGCAAAGACCTCCTGGCTGGCACTGGATGCTTTGCAAGGCAGGCACAAACACTTTAAGTCAGCTCAGTCCCACCCACCCCTCTCTCTGGCATGGAGAAACAGATGCCCCCCCCCTCCTCCCTGAAAAGGCAGGTGGTCCTGGACTTAATTGGAGCCAGGGGTTTTTGACTGCTAAGCAAGGTTAGTTAAGTGACTGGTGCCCAATTGCGCGACCTTTTTGCCACAATGATTATAAGGAAATCACTGCAGTTGTTACGTGGCTGTTAAAAGCTAATCTGGCTTCTCTGTTGACTTTGCTTGGCAGGGAAGGTCACCGGCGGCAATTACGGGCTGACGCAACCTTCCTGCCATAGGTGCTGGTTGCCAAGTGCCGAATTTTGATTTTGGGACCGTGGGCATGCGAGTCACTTATTTCAGTGGCCTTGTAACTTCAGGCACCTTGCTAAATGAATAGCAATAGCCATGGCCCCTTAGAGCAGCGGTTCCCAAACTTGGCAACTTTTAAGACCTGTGGACTTCAACTCCCAGAATTCTCCAGCCAGCTCTGCTGGCTGGAGAATTCTGGGAGTTGAAATCCACAAGTCTTAAAAGTTGCCAAGTTTGGGAACCACTGCCTTAGACTGATATGCCGCTTCACGCTGCTTTCCACCCCTCTAAGCAGTTTGCAGAGTCAACCTCTTGCCCCCAACAACCTGGCTCCCCATTTGAACCCACCTCGGAAAGACGAAAGGCTGAGTCAACCTTGAGCCTGGTGGGATTCGAACCGCCAAATTGCAAACAAAGCAGCCAGCAGAAGTAGCCTGCAGTACCGCTCCGTGACCACTGCGCCACTAGGGCAGTGAATGGCTGTAAGCCGAGGATTACGTTAAAAGACTTTTTAAGTTTCTGCCACTTCCCTTTTATAATCTTCAAGCCACCTTGTGGCAGTCAGTTCCACGGGAGAATTACGCGGCATCTGCTGAAGCCCTTCTTTTCTTGCAGAAGATGCCCTGGGAGCATTACGAGTTCATGCATCTTTCTAATCTCCCCCCCCCAAGCCCCCCCCCCTCCGTACATCTCTCTCTGCTAGTTTTTGCTGTTTTTTTTAAATTGGCCTGTTTTGGTGGCACTTTTACTGGGAGCTTGGAGGGAAGGGGCAGGTCATCCTTTGCCTGCAGTTGCTTCAGACCCTTCCCTCCACCCACCCGCAGACCAGGAAGGGGCCTTGGGTAGCCTCGGCTTCTGCCGATGGAGGAATCCCCTGTAAAATGGAGGGGAGGGGTGAGGAAGCCCCCATTCCCCAGGCCGATTCCTCGCCCTTCCTGCTCTACTGTTTTCCTGGGCCACTTGTGCCAATGCCAATTGTGTTCTGCCCAGCACATCTGTTTTGCAAGGGGCTGCATCCCAACAGCTGCGCTTTGTTTAAAGGCCGCGGGGGGGGGGGAGTGGCTGGGGGGGGGAAGTAGCACATTCCCGAAATAAACCTTTTTTTTTTTAGAATCTGCGGTTTCATTTGGGTTTTGTGTGAAGAAGGTTGAGAGTCTGCAGGTTTTCAGGCCGTTGCCATCCCGGTGGCAGCTTGCGAAGAACACTTCCAGTCGGCCGGCGGCCGAGGGGCAAGGCTGCCGTGTTTGTGCAGGCCATAAAGAAGCCATTAATCAGACCAGTCCAGCTTTTGGCCAATGAGGTTTCCCAACAAGAAGGGTGTGGGGAGAGGGGGAGAGAGTGACAGGACCCAGCCTTAAATCTTCCCTGCCTTTCTCTGGCTCCAGCCCTCCAGGTAGCCGCTGGGCAAGGCTTGTGCCTGGCAGCCCGTCTGAAGGTAAGTCACAGGTTTCTGGCTGGAAGCAGCATCTCGGGAGCCTGGCGGGCTGAATTTTAGGCAGGCAGCTTGGCTTTCCCAGGAGTCCAGAGGGGATTCTTCTCAGCCCTCTGCAGCCCCTCTCGTCTTCCTCCGGCTGCTCTTCCTCCGGCTGGCCTGAGCACCACCCCGGCTGCTAGCAGAGGGGGGGCTAGGCGCTTGGGGCTTGGAAGAGGCTGGGGCAGGAAGGAGCTCCAAGGGCGAGGGGCGGAACGTGGCCTGGGGGCTGCCAGCTACAGTGCCTGCTCATCAGTGGAGGCCAGAGGGTAGAGGACAGCGGGCTTTGTGGCGTGTGTCCTGCGGAGAGAAAACGGAAAACGGGTGGCATGGGGATCGCGCTCCTTCCCACCCGCCTGGCCTTCCTTGGCGGGGGGGGGGGCTTGCACAGAAGTGGATGAGCACGTGGGCCAAGCAGTAAGCAGGGCTCCGCGTGGCTCTCCCGCCGTGAGGCTCCCTCTCACCTGCTTGCCTGCCTCCGGTGCTTGCGAACGTAGAAGAGGAAGGCGAGCGCTGTGGCCACAAAAAGGGATCCAAAGAGAATAGCCAGAATGTCCCCTGCAGAAAAAGTTCCCCTGATGATGAATTCCCCCATGGGGGACAGAAGGGGGCACGTATCAAGTTGGTCTTTGAAACATTTCCAGACTGCAGACCCAGCCTGTAGGATTAATGTTGGGAATTCACACGCAGCAACCGCCCTCCCCTCCACACCCCCAAGTGGCTGCCTAGTTCAGGCTTCAGGGGCAGACAAGTGGGAGCCCCGTGGAAGGACCTGGACCTTTTCCGGGCACAATTGCTGTCAGTGTCACCATCACACTCGCAGTGGGAAGGGAGAGCTGGCACGGCCAGTTTTGCGAGCAGGTGCCCAGGCACTTACCTGTGTGAAGGGAGATGCCCAGCCGCTTCTCAGCATCTGGAAGCAAAGCAGAAAGAAGAGCCACAGCAGCTCAGAGGTTGGGAAACAAGGGGATCCAAAGCCCCCTGCAAGCCGCCGTTCTTGGGTTGGAGGTGCCCAGAGCCCCCCACCTCCTCCACCCGCTGAGAGTTGGGCAGCAAACGGACTTAATAAATTGCTTGCAAGCGAGAGAGAGAAAGAGAGCTGCCCATAAGGGTAGTAAAAGTGGCTGGGTTTGGGCGGTGCCCAAGAAGTAAACTCTCTCTGTGCCAGCCTGACTCACAGCCCCACAAGAGAAGAGCCAAACGTTCTGGAGCATAAATTGCCGCGGCCCAATTGCAGCCCAGCCTGCAGGGCCTGTGTGGATGGTGGCTTCAGTTCTGCTCTTCGGACGGCTCCCTGCCAGTGAACCCTCAGGCCCCCAGAGGACAACACCTGCACTCTTCTTCCCCAGGAGATGTTTGGACTCCCCAGCCGCTACCTTGCTTGGCTCCCAGCCCAGCTGAAGGTGAGCAGTAGCTGCTCCTTCTGAGCCCCCCCCCCGCCCCGCTCTTCCCTGTGCCCAGTGGGGGCTTCTGATCTGGGACAGGCAGCCCCCTCCCCACCCCCAGCTTCTGAAGCGAAGAAGCAGGCAGGCAGCCTTGTGTGGCCGGGTGAGTACCTTGTCCAGAAGTGGGGTGAGGGCCATCTCTTGGGGCTCCACCTGGCAGAGGAGAGGAGAGACCTCCACCTAGAGGGAGACAGCAGGGGCTCAAAGCGTCTTCCTTTCTCTTCTGCTGCCCCCTCCCCCAGCAGAAGCATCCAGAGCCAGCTGCCTATCAGGAAAAATGTGGGGCTAGGGGCAGCCTCCCATGTTGTAATATAGTTCCTTGTGTAGGTGGGGATCACTCATGGCCCAGTTCATACTAGGGCCTGCAGAGTCACGCTGAATCACACAGGAGAAAACAAACTCCTAGAACGCCGTAACATCCTGATAATGCATAACATACCATTCTGATATGTGTCCTACCATTGACGTCCAGGATTTAACCATATATAGACTGAGCATCCCAGCTTCTCAATACTCTTTAGTCCTCCTGGTGGCCACCAGGGGGCAGGAGCTGTCTCTCAGATGTGTGTGTGTGTGTGTGAGTACCTTGTGCAGAATTGGGGTGAAGGCCATCTCTTGGGGCGCCACCTGGCAGAGGAGAGGAGAGACCTCCACCTAGAGGGAGACAGCAGGGACTCAAAGCGTCTTCCTTTCTCTTCTGCACCCCCCTCCCCCAGCAGAAGCATCCAGGAACTGTCTCTCAGATGCTTGTGTGTGTGGGGTGTGTGTGAATAAGCCAAGGGGTCTCTGGGGGGGGCAGTTGGGGAAGTATCTCCCTAGCCTGTTTCTGCCACTGCCCCAAATGGAGGGAGTAATTTCTTCCTGGCCTCTCCCGGGAGTTGACCTGTGGGTAGAGAGTGACAAGCCCCCAACAAGGCCAGCTGACCCCTTGGGTTTAATTCGCTGGGTTGGGGCAAACGGCACCGCCCCCCCTGCATGAAATGAACCGCCGCGTTAATTCAACGGCCAGGTTAAAGGGAACAGACGGGGAGGAAGACCTGAGCACCGAAGCTCTCGGCACAAAGGAGCCCCGCCCCCACCAGGAGAGGCCCAGGAGAGGCGGGGACTCTGGCACAGTACCTGCTTTAGGCTCTGCCTGGCCCCCTCCCTTCTCCAAGGGCCCGCCACCTGCAAGATAAACGAAGGAAGGTCAGCTGCCCACGCCCATCGCCAGGCCTACCTGCCCCCCTCCTGGCCTTATGGGTGGGTCTCCTCTCACCTGCCCAGGTACGCCCAGGGCAGGTGCCCCGCCTCCTGGAAGTGCCCCGTCTGGGTACCTCAAGAGGGTTGATAGCCATGGGGAAGAAAGGCGGCCTCTAGCCAGGATCTGCTTTTATCACCCCAGCCCCCCTCCCCGCAAAGCGCTTGTGCTGTCCAGGGTCCCCTTCTTATACGCGGGCACCCGCAGGCGGAGCCACCCCGGGAGGCTTCAGCGCCCCATTTCAATCGCTCCATCCAGGGCAAAATGCCCTGGGGGGAGGCGTGGGGGGGGGAGCCAATCTATCTGCACCCCAGCGGGAAAAGGGGGGCCGTGAGTCTCCCGCAGAGTCTTGGGGAAGGGGTATAGGAGGGGTCTTTGCCCAGCCGCCCATCTCGCCAAAAGGCCACTCCGTTTCATCCGAGGTTCCCGTCGGTGGGAAGCAGAGAGGTCGAGTTAAGGCAGCGCCTGTCCCGTGCAGGGCCCGCTTCGGCTGTTCGGGAGAGCCCCGAGGTCCAGAGCGAGGCTGGGAGCCCCAGAGAGGGTCGCTCTGCCAGGCAGAGGAGCCCGTGGCCCCGGCTTCTTTCGCCTGCCAAGGAGGGTCACTGCCTTCTGTTGCCTGGGCGGCCCTGGGATGCCGCTTGGCCGTTCCCGCCCTGGGGAGGAGCCGGGCAAATGCTCCTTCGCTTGGCCGAAGGAGCTCCGGGCTGGGCCTGGTGTCGCGGATCAGGCGCGGGGAGGAGGGAGCGGTTTGTGTGCTTTCTAGGGCTGCGGCAGAGGCCGGGCAAACGCCGAACCTTGAAAAGCACTTAGCAATAGCAATAGCAGACTTATATACCGCTTCATAAGGCTTTCAGCCCTCTCTAAGCGGTTTACAGAGTCAGCCTATCGCCCCCAACAACAATCCGGGTCCTCATTTCACCCACCTCGGAAGGATGGAAGGCTGAGTCAACCTTGAGCCTGGTGAGATTTGAACCGCCGAACTGCAGATAGCAGTCAGCTGAAGTGGCCTGCAGTGCTGCACCCTAACCACTGCGCCACCTCAGCTCTTTAAAACAGCAAAGCATGGTCAAAACATCCCAACAGAAGAGTCATCTTGGGAGGTGTTTCCATCAGGTTTCTCCTAACCAAGAGCTCTCTAGGAAGGTGAAAGGAAGGTATAGACCAGTGTTTCTCAACTTTGGCAACTTGAAGATGTCTGGACTTGAAGTCCCAGAATTCCCCAGCCAGCGAATGCTGGCTGGGGAATTCTGGGACTTGAAGTCCAGACATCTTCAAGTTGCTAAGGTTGGGAGTTGAAGTCCAGACATCTTCAAGTTGCCAAGGTTGAGAAACACTGGATAGACATACTGGCTCCCTCTAAATCATCTGGGCCAGCGGGCAGGCTGGGCTGGCGTCCAGCAGCAATTCTAGCCCGTCTGAAGGGCCAGTATTGCAGAATAAAGGGCCGGCAAGGAGGAGATGCTCTGGGTGAGCAGTTGCCCAAACTGGAAGCAAGTGGTGCAGCCACTTTCTGATGCACCTTTCAAGGGGTGTCAGGTATTTAGATTTCCTAGTTGGGACTTTTCTTAAACTGGGATAGTTTGGCGATTCTCGCAGATGACTTCTTCATCTTGGACGTTGCCTCAATCCTTTGCTTCTTCCCAGACTGTCTTTTTAGTTTGGTTCATTAAATTCAGTCGAGAACCCCCTTTCGTCATCCACACACCCACGTTTGAGCCCCTTAAAAACCATCCGTTTTTTATGTGACCCGTCAAAACCACGGACCACAAAAGCGTGATCGACAAAATCGCGCATTTGACGTCATCACAGCGCGACGAAAAAGATCGAAAAATTGAAATAAAAATTAATAAAAATTAAATTACAGCAAGCCGATTCACATAAAGGTAAGGGTTAGGGTTAGGGTTAGGGTTAGGGTTAGGTTAAGGGTTAGGGTTAGGGTTAGCTTTAGAGCGTTAGCGTTACGTTTAGCGTTAGGTTAAGGGTTAGTGTTAGGTTTAGCGTTAGGTTAAGGGTTAGGTTAAGGGTTAGGGTTAGGGTTAGGGTTAGGGTTAGGGTTAGGTTTGGGGGGTTAGGGTAAGGTTTTCGCTTTATTTTTACATTTTTCGATCTTTTTCGTCGCGCTGTGATGACGTCACATACGTGCTTTTGTCGACCGCGATTTTGTCGTCCGCGGTTTTGTGGTGGAACCGTTTTTTAAGAAAAGCAGCTTAGCCAGAAAGTCTGGAGCAGAAGCGCCAAACAGGAAAGACTTCCCGGCTCCCAGAAGATGGTGGCTGACTTTCAATCGTTCGCAATGAGTCACTCCCCCCCTTTCACTCCCCAGTGTGGACTTTGCAAGGGAGTGGAAGCAGACTTTGTGTACCTGCAATAGCCACTCCCCCCCCTCCCACACGCCCGCACAGTTTCACAGGTGGGTGGCAGCATCTCTCTCTCCACAGAGGCTGCCCAGGAAGACCAGGTGGAAGCTTCCGCTCCTTAGACACGTCCTTGCTCGCTGCGGCCTTGTTTCACCAGTCTTGGTGGCAGCTGGTCAGCCATGCTTTCAATGTTGTTTTTTGGTTTGGGTCTCTGCTAGACACTGCAGACAGAATCTGTCCTTCCATTCCATTCTCATGGGGAATCCCACCTCCCATGAGGTAGAAATGCATGGGGCAGCCCTTGAAGAGGGTTCCACCACAAATGCGCGCACAACAAAAGTGCGCCTGACTAAACCGTGGTGTCTAAAGCGTGGTGACAAAACTGCGCGACGAATGAGCAACTAATTAGCCCTAAAGCGCGCCGACAGAAGCACGCCGACAGAAGCGCGCTGTAACGCAACCCTAAACCTAACCCTAAACCTAACTGTAAATCTTACCTTAAATTAAATCGTGCTTCTGTCGGCGCGCTGTTGTCGGTGCGCTTTTGACATCGCGGTTTTAGCGCCGCGGTGTTGACATTCGCGCTTTTGACGGGTCACGCTTGAAGAGTGTTCGGAGACTCCAGCTGGTCCAGAATGCAGCCGCGCGAGCGATTGTGGGTGCACCCACGTTACACCTATCCTCTGCGAGCTGCACTGGCTGCCTATTGGTCTCCGGATACGCTTCAGGGTGCTAGTTATTACTTATAAAGCCCTACATGGTATTGGACCTGGGTACTTGAGAGACCGCCTTCTGCCGATTTCCTCCCACAGACCCATTCGATCCCACAGATTAGGCCTCCTCCGTATTCCATCCGCCGGCCAATGTCGGCTGGCGACTACTCGGAGGAGGGCCTTCTCTGTGGCTGCCCCGGCCCTTTGGAACGAGCTCCCTGTGGAGATTCGGACCCTCTCCACCCTTCGGGCCTTCCGGATGGCCGTGAAGACCTGGCTGTCCCAGCAAGCCTGGGGTTGAGTTCCCCCCGCTACTCGAATTTGCTGTGTCTGTTGTGCTTTTAAATTGTTCGTATTGTCCGATTGTTTTTGTCTTACTTTTTGTAATTTCCCCTCCCTTGGCTTTTGTTCAGCCGCCCTGAGTCCCTTCGGGGAATAGGGCGGCCTACAAATTGAATAAACTCCAAACTCCAAATGCCCTGCCTCCTCCTGGGATTTTAGCATACAACGAAAGCGACTCTCTTCCCCAAAAAGGAAGATGCCCATTAATAAAAGGAGGATGGGGTGGTGGTGTATCCACATCCCCCCCACCAGAAGAGACCGACATCTGCTTCTCCCAGGGGCCTCCAGGTCGGACCTAGGCATGGAGCTGGATCTCCTGCCCTTTGCTTAGCTGGCTTTGGAGAGAGTTGAGTGTGCTTGAAGGCCCCCCGCCTCTAGCTTGGAAGCTATTGTCACCTCTGCCTCCCTCCCTGCCTGGCTGGCTGGCTGCTTGTGGCATCCCGAGCGGTTCCCAGCTTGTCATGGGGAGAAGACAGAACGGATGCCGTTACCCAAGGGCCTCTGCTGACGCTTGGCACTGCTTTGGTTTTAAAAAATTAAGAAGTCGTATTCTCTGGCCAGAAGCTCATGAAAGATCGGAGGCGTTAAAATTAAAGCCCGGCAAAAGTGGGAGATTCACCCCCAAAAGTTGACAGTTAACCTTTAAGTACAAAAAGATGGAGAGTCCCGAGGGTGGATTCTGATGGACCTTCCAGAGACGGAGACGGAAGAAGGAAGGATAATGCAGGCCAAGCCAAGGACTTTGAGGGCAAAGCCCCCCCAGGGAGGAAAGGGAACTGTTCCGTCTTCAGCACCAAGATGGGCAGGCTTGGATCAGGCCCCAAATGGGCCATTAGGAAGATTCTGGGCGTGGCATGACAAAACCGCGCTCGACTAAGCCGCGCCCGATTAAACCGCGTGGCTGACGTCATCAACAGAGCAACAACAGCGAGCGCGGAGAAAGAAGGGTGCTTTAAATAGCGCTTTGAAAGCAAGCCGATTCAACTTAAGGTAAGGGTTAGGGTTAGGGTTAGGTTTAGGGGGGTTAGGTTTAGGTTTAGGGGTTAATTTTAGGTTTAGCGTTTACAGCGTGCTTCTGTCTCCGCGCTGTTGTCGCCCTGTTGATGACGTCAGCTATGCGGTTTAGTCGAGCGCGTTTTAGTCGAACGCGGTTTTGTGGTGGAACCGATTCTGGGCAATTGTGGACTAGAACTGGGCCAGAAACTCTCCAAAGGCAGCCTTATCCTTATGCAGCCTTCTTGGATTGAGGAATTCCTGTATGTGAGGCAGCTTGACAGGAAATGCTTTTCCTTTCTGGAAACAGGTGGGCTTTTCCTGACTTACCTGGTGGCTGAACCTTCTCCAGGCTCTGGAAACTTGACAGGACGCTCCGGCCATTAAGGTCCTGGAGCAGGCGGAAGTTGCTCTGGATGGGTTCCTCCTCGTCTCCATGGAGGGTCTCCTCCAGCACAGAGATCTGCAGGGAGAAGGGACAGCAACGATCACCCGGAGGGGGCGAAGGACTCAAGGGAGAAAGAGGGGAGGACCAGGGGAATACAGACCTGTTCCTGGGAGAGCCGGACTGTCTGGTTAAAGACTGTCCAGTTCACCGTCTGGTAACAAGGTGGGGTGGTCAGGGAGCCGTTGTAGCGGAAATAGCGATCGAGGTCGTCAGGAAGCAACTTGGCTACATCGAAGCCGGCAACGGCCGTTTCCTCTCCTGAGAAAGGAGAAGCCTCTGTGAGGATCCTGCCAGGAGGAGGCAGAGAAGCAGACGGGTGGGAGCCCTACAGATGGGCACTGCTGCATGAAGAGAAGGGCACCCAAAGAGCGTCTCATTCAGATGAATGGAGTGCGGTGATGGGAGGCATCGTTGCCACTCAACACAAGTAGCAACAGTTGTGGTTAATCAAGACTATGCCAGTGTGCCCACTTCCTCTGACTTCAGCCCTGCTCTTCTGCCTCGGAGGGTCGTGTAGGGAAAAGGTTTTTAAAGAGCCGAGGTGGCGCAGTGGTTAAATGCAGCACTGCAGGCTACTTCAGCTGACTGCAGTTCTGCAGTTCGGCTGTTCAAATCTCACCAGGCTCAAGGTTGACTCAGCCTTCCATCCTTCCGAGGTGGGTGAAATGAGGACCCGGATTGTTGTTGGGGGCGATATGCTGACTCTGTAAACCGCTTAGAGAGGGCTGAAAGCCCTATGAAGCGGTATATAAGTCTAACTGCTATTGCTATTGCTATTTATATATATATATATATCTCTACCTATATCTATCTATCTCTATATATCTCTATACCTATACCTATCTCTCCCTCTCTCCATCCATCCATCCATCCATCCATCCATCCATCCATCCATCTATCTATCTATCTATCTATCTATCTATCTATCTATCTATCTATCTCTATATATATCTCTATATGTATATCTATATCTATATATCTCTATATCTATATTAAAAAGAGCTGAGGTGGCGCAGTGGTTAAATGCAGCACTGCAGGCCACTTCAGCTGACTGCTAGTTCGGCAGTTCGGCTGTTCAAATCTCACCAGCTCAGGGTTGACTCAGCCTTCCATCCTTCTGAGATGGGTGAAATGAGGACCCGGATTGTTGTTGGGGGCGATATGCTGACTCTGTAAACCGCTTAGAGAGGGCTGAAAGCCCTAGGAAGCGGTATATAAGTCTAACTGCTATTGCTATAAAGGCAGCCGGGGCAGTGACCGAGGACCAGTGCAGAGAAGCCTGCTGGTTCTCGCTTCCCCAGCCAGGCACCCCGGAGGCAGATGCGCCCGGTGGAAATGGCAGCATCGCTTGCAGGTGACCCAGGACTTTCTCCTGCCTGACTCCAGTATACCCAGGTCTCCTGCTGGGGGATTTTCTGCTGGGCCCAAAGCAGAGAAAGGAGAGGGAACTGCCCCTTGCCCCTTTTTACCTTCCTCCTTGATATCCCTCAGTTGTTTGAGGATGTGCTGATATGGTTCATTTGTTTCCATCCCCACCTGAAAGGAGACAAAAACAGCAGGGGGAGATCTGTAGGCCCGGGGGTGATGAGTTCCCTCCCCTCTCGACATGTATGGTTGTGCGACTGTTGTTTACTTTTATTATTTTATTTTGTTTTTTATGTTCCCCTTTTTTCCCCCCCCTTGAATTGTTCGCTGCCCTGAGTCCTCCCGGAGAAGGGCGGCATACAAATAATAAAATTCTATTCTATTCTATTCTATTCTATTCTATTCTATGTACAAACAGCATCATCCGTTGTACATTCAAAACAAAACTAAGATCTTCTAAAACAACAATAGCTGTTTCTCGGATCCCCTCTGAAGGGCAGCTGGTGGAAATGCTGCCAGTGTCCCAAGGGTCACTCCTGCAGCACTGCACCCGCCTGGCCCACCCCTCACTTCTTTCACACATGACACACACACACACACACACACACAATCACCTGCAGAAATGCGGCCAGCACAGCCAGCCCTCCAGGCTCACTCGCAGCCTCCTGGAGACTCTCAAATCGGGAGCTATAATGGACCACATGAATCTGGAGGCAAACACAGAGAACAGCACTCAGCACGCTCCAGAGGACCCCCCCCCCCCCTTGCCGGTCCCCCCTGGGGGATGGGGTTCCTGCCATTTGTACACAAAAGAAGATTGTGCTTCATCATGGGACTGTCAGGATAACCCAGAGCACCTGTGTTACACCACCGCAATAAAGGGAGAAAACCCTGTACTCCCCCATTCAAATGATATTATTACATTTTGCAAAGCATGCACGATTTTTTTCCTTCTTCCAATAATCTTATGACATTGTTCCAAAGACCCCATAGGACTCATCGGCAGCTCCATACCTGGGTTTGACTTCAAGGCCACTGAATCCCTTCCTCTCTCAAGACCTAGAAAAGGGAGCAGCTGCCCAGCAAGGAAGCTTGAGCTCTTTGGCAGGAGCCCTGGACAAGAGACCGGGATTTACCTCACCCGCGTAACGGTGCCCATCCACTGTGTGTTCAGAGCCAGGCTGGGTGTGCCCCGATCCCCAATGCAGGTGCAGCTGGGCTGCTTGGTACGGCTGGGGGAAGCCACCCCCACTGAGAGTCATTTTCTTGGGCAGACCTAGAAGAACTGGGGAAGGGAGAGAAGGATTGTCAAGGCGGAGGGGAGTGGGCTTTCTACGGTTCCACCACAAAACCGCGTTCGACTAAAGCGCGCTCGACGAAACCGCGTAGCTGACGTCATCAACAGCGCGACAACAGCGCGGAGACAGAAGCATGCTGTAAAAGCTAAACCTAAAATTAACCCCTAAACCTAATCCTAAACCTAACCCTAAACCTAACCCTTAAGCTAACCCTAAACCTAATCCTAACCCTTAACCTAACCCTAACCCTAACCCTAAACCTAACCCTAACCCTTAACCTAACCCTAAACCTAATCCTTAACCTAACCCTAACCCTAAACCTAAACCTAATCCTAACCCTTAACCTAACCCTAAACCTAACCCTAAACCTAACCCTTAACCTAACCCTAACCCTTAACCTAACCCTAACCCTAACCCTAACCCTTAACCTAACCCTTAACCTAACCCTAACCCTAACCCTTAACCTAACCCTAAACCTAACCCTAAACCTAACCCTAACCCTTAACCTAACCCTAAGCCTAAGCCTAAGCCTAACCCTAACCCTAACCCTAACCCTTAACCTAACCCTAAACCTAACCCTAAACCTAACCCTAACCCTTAACCTAACCCTTAACCTAACCCTAACCCTAACCCTAAGCCTAACCCTAACCCTAACCCTAAGCCTAAGCCTAACCCTAACCCTAACCCTAACCCTAACCCTAACCCTAACCCTAACCCTAACCCTAACCCTAACCCTAACCCTTAACCTAACCCTAAACCTAACCCTAAACCTAACCCTAAACCTAACCCTAACCCTTAACCTAACCCTGAACCTAACCCTAAACCTAACCCTTAACCTAACCTAAACCTAACCCTTAACCTAACCTAAACCTAACCCTAACCCTTAACCTAACCCTAACCCTAACCCTAACCCTAACCCTAACCCTAACCCTAACCCTAACCCTAACCCTAACCCTAACCCTAACCCTAACCCTAACCCTAACCCTAACCCTTAACCTAACCCTAACCCTAACCCTAACCCTAACCCTTAACCTAACCCTAAACCTAACCCTAAACCTAACCCTAACCCTTAACCTAACCCTTAACCTAACCCTAACCCTAAGCCTAACCCTAACCCTAAGCCTAAGCCTAACCCTAACCCTAACCCTAACCCTAACCCTAACCCTAACCCTAACCCTAACCCTAACCCTAACCCTTAACCTAACCCTAAACCTAACCCTAAACCTAACCCTAAACCTAACCCTAACCCTTAACCTAACCCTGAACCTAACCCTAAACCTAACCCTTAACCTAACCTAAACCTAACCCTTAACCTAACCTAAACCTAACCCTAACCCTTAACCTAACCCTAACCCTAACCCTAACCCTAACCCTAACCCTAACCCTAACCCTAACCCTAAACCTAACCCTAAACCTAAACCTAACCCTTACCTTAAGTTGAATCGGCTTGCTTTCAAAGCGCTATTTAAAGCGCCCTTCTTTCTCCGCGCTGGCTGTTGTCGCCCTGTTGATGACATCAGCGACGCGGTTTAATCGGGCGCGGCTTAGTCGAGCGCGGTTTTGTCGTGCCACGCTTTCTACTCCAGTGCTTCAGGCAGGAGAGCAGCATGTCTTCCCAGCATCTCTGGCTTGCTAGAACCGCACTTAATCCTTATTTGCCTGACTGCAGGGCGGAACACGCAGGTTTTCCCCTTATACTTTCCCATCTGTCCATGCCCATAACATCCCCCATTCCCCCTCTTCTCAAGGCCTACGGGACAAAAGTAGGTGGGCAGGGGGACCTCTAGCTAACCGCAGCCCCTCCTGGGAACCCCAGGCTTGACTCTGGAAGCCCTGTGGGCAGCATCAGAGCAAGTTTGCTGGAGGGACTTTGGAAAGAAGGCCTGGAGCCTGGCACACCATTAACTCAGATCAGGGCTCCCCTCCTAGGCAGAAAGTCCAACGTGATATTCTGGAAAACCTTATTGCAAGAAGTACCTCTTTCAGTGTCCCCGGCTGGGTGTTGGCCCTGGGAGTGAAACACCCAGTCCTGCTTCCTGACTAACGACTCACCATCAACTTGGTGGAATTTATTTTTCAACTTGCAGAAGGCAATGGGCATTCGCTGGCTGGGGAATTCTGGGAGTTGAAGTCCGGACATCTTCAAGTTGCCAAGGTTGAGAAACACTGTTCTATAACATACTCAGTGGTGGGTTCCTAACCAGTTTTACTACCAGTTGGCTTAGAGGGTGTTTTGTGCATGTGCTGCTTGCTTTGCTCGTGTGGCCACCACGCATTGCCTCACATGCACAGTTGACTGAAAACTGTTCTGCGCACGCACAGAAACATGCCGGTGAAGGCAGGAAGAGACCGGGGAACTGGTTCTGGGGTCGCTGGCGGTTCCAGTGACCCAAGCCGCCGTACCACTACCGGTTAGGCGGAACCAGTCTGAACCGGTAGGGAACCCACCCCTGAACATGCTGCCTGCTGTATGTTCCATAAGCACCAAAAGTAAGTGAATGATTGCTGTATGTTTTGCCAAAACAAAGCCATTGGAAATGACCAGCCATGGAAAAAGGAGAAGCTGATGGAGAAATAAACTCAAGGGACAGGAGTCCCTAGGAAAAAAGATTCTAAAAACACAATGCAAAATAATTAAAACGAAGGAAGAAATGGAAGAGGTCAATGCGTACGTACAAAAAGCTTTATGTGGAGTTTTGAAATCAGAAATTAGTTCCAGCAAATACCTGCTTGACAGGAGATCAGGAAGGGAATCTGCTCTAGTTGGCCATGGGAGCCAAGAAAAACAAACAGAACCTCATCAGATACATTCCAAATAAAAGAAAGGGGATGAATCAATATACTACTTTAGTAAACGCTGATAGGTGGGAATGAACCAGAGTTTCTCTAGCCCTATTTTGGGTAAATTGTTATCAATGAGAATGTCAGGGAATGGTGAAGAGCAAGAGGAGAGGGGAGAACTGATGCCTGGAGTCAGAGAATATCTGTTTACGCTGAAGATTTTTACATATCCAGGGTCAGATTCAGATTTAGTTTATTTGTATGCCGCCCTTCTCCGGGAGGGACTCAGGGCGGCGAACAACTCAAAGGTGGAAAAGGGAACGTAAAACACAATACACGTGATTAAAATAAACAAGAATCACACAGCCATACCAGTCGAGAGGGGAGGGGAACTCATCAACCCCAGGCCTGCCGGCACAGCCAGGTTTTAAGGGCTTTTCGGAAGGCCTGGAGAGAGGTGAGGGTCTGAATCTCCGCGGGGAGTTCATTCCAGAGGGCCGGAGCTGCTACAGAGAAGGCCCTCCCCCGGGTAGTAGCCAGATGGCATTGGCTGGTAGATGGAACCCGGAGGAGGCCAACCCTGTGGGATCTAATGGGTCTTTGGGAGGTAATTGGCAGCAGGCGGTCTCTCAAGTACCCAGGTCCAATACCATGAAGGCTTTATAAGTGACGACTAGCACCTTGAAGCGTATCCGGTCAGAGGTACTGTATCCAGGCTTACGACAGAAAGGTATTGACCATCTTGGTTAAACCCTTATGGATTATCTTTGAGAAATTCTGAGCTCCCAGGTGTTTGGACAAGAAGTATCCAAATCTTCAAAAAGTGGGGAAAGGAAGGAAGCTACAGGCCCATATCCGTCCCACCTAATCCTTGAGAAGACATTGGCCAAGCAGGAAGGAAGGAGATGGATTCCGGGAAACCCCTGATAACGATGAGTAAGTGAGTAACAGAATTCAACATGGAGTTTTCAAAAACCGGAATGACTTCTCTTGTCAAACTCGTTTTTGTGATTGGGGAACTTCTGTAATCGATTGTGGGAGGAGCTTGTTGCTTTCGGGTGGCAAGCTGTAAGCTCCCTCTCTTTCGAATGCGTGGGGATACCATCCACTGACCTTCTGATCAGCAGCCCATTAAGAGTGGGCTGCAGTGATGGGCAGGAGGAGCATGGACACACTTCTTGCACTTCTTGTCACTTCCCTAAAGAAACCCCACACCTGGTGCAGACCTTAATCACCCTGTTGCTCCCTCCTTAAACACTCTCCTTTCTGGGACTTGCATTGTGCTTGAATTCAAGCGCAGCTTCTGGTCAAGGTCAGGAAAAGTTTGGAGTTTGGAGTTTTATTTCATTTGTATGCCGCCCTTTTCCCTGTAAGGGACTCAGGGCGGCTCACAACTCAAACAAGGAAGGGGGATACAGACCGTGGAGATTCGCACCCTCACCACCCTCCAGACCTTCCGCACAGCCCTCAAAATCTGGCCATCCCGTCAGGCCTCGGGCTAAAGACTGTAACCCACCCGAATGGTATGAATGTTGTGTTTTTTAATGACGTATTGTCCTACGTATTAAATGTTTGTTTCCCCCCCCCCTTTTCGAGTTGTAAGCCGCCCTGAGTCCCCCCAGGGAAAAGGGCGGCACATAAATAAACTTCTCAAATCTCAAATCTCAAATCTCATTGACAACAACACAAAACAATACATAATTAAAAACGCAACAATCATACCATTCGAGATAGGGGCAACGGCTCTTTAGCCCCAGGCCTGTCGGAACAGCCAGGTTTTAAGGGCTTTGCGGAAGGCCTGGAGGGTGGTGAGGGTGTGAATCTCCACTGGGGAGTTCGTTCCAGAGGGTCGGAGCAGCCACAGAGAAGGCTCTCCTCCGGGTAGTCGCCAGTCGACACTGGCCGGCGGATGGAAAGGCCCCCTTTCTCCAAGGAGGCACTGACTGGCGCAGGGAGCCTGCCTGCTTCTGGGACCTCTGAAGCCCTTTTCCTGGGTCCTATCCAAACAGCCGCACACGATCCAGCCCATTAACGGTTCCACATCAATTGGAGAGTGGAATAGGCTCGGCTGGGGGGCCTTTAATCTCCAATCTGTTTATTGAGGTCTTGGATGAGGAGCTTATCAGGTTTGCAGATCGTGCCAAATAGGGGTGGAAGGCATAGTGCTGTAGGAGGCAGAAATAACATTCAAAACCAAGATGGTAAGGGAGGGATGCAAAGTTTCTTCCCTGAGGAAAGAGGCCCCCGAGAATCAGGGAATGCCTGGCTTGATTTTGACATTTCTGAAAAAGGTTGCAGGCTGAATATAACTGTAACGTTCCCGTGGTTCGTCCATGAGGCCAATGTGGAGAAAAGACAGGACATGACCTTTCTCGGGATGGAGCGACCCAGATTGGGGGTCTGAGAGCCCCTTTTATTGAGATAGGACAAAGGCAGGAGGAGCAATCAGCATGTGCTTAAAAACAGCCTGTAAAAGTACAATTTCTAATCTTCTGCTCAGGGAAGTTCTGTCTATATATGGTCAAATCCTGGGCGTCATTGGTAGGGCACATCTCAGGATGTTATGTTATGCACTATCAGGATGTTATGGCGTTTTAGGAGTTTGTTTTCTCCTGTGTGGTTCAGCATGGCTCTGCATGCCCTGGTATGAACTGGGCCATGGGTGTCCCACACCTACACAAGGAACTATATTACAACATCTCCTACTTTTTTATTTTCTTAACATATAACTACTACAAAACTACTACTAGCGACAAAAAAAATGGCCAATACAATCTTAGAGTAGCTCAGCAGAAAAATGCATTTGAAGTCGCAGAAGTTTCATTTTAATCTCACTTTGCTTTCTGCCTTGGTGAGACCCTTCCTTGAGTGCTTTTATCCAGCTCCATTCATCACATTTGAAGTCAAAAAGGATGACAAAGGTGATCAGGAAGTAAAAGCTACCATCTCATGGAGGGTGAAAGCAGCCCCTTTCCCTGGGAATCCTGTCTATTTTGGCCAGCAGTTCTGAAGGCTGATCAAACAGCAGCTTTGTGAATGAAATCCTTAAAATCTATCAGCTGATCTCCCTTTCATGGATGTAGTCAAGCAAAGACAAGGGAGATTTTCAACTGAGGGGGGCTGGACTCCACAATTCTGGGGTCCTTCTAAGATGGATGGCAAGATTGGTAAGATCACATTTGGAATATTGTGTCCACTTTTGGTCACCATGATACAAAAAGATGTTACCTATACCGTGTACGGGCTCTGGGAATGCGGGGGGGGGGGGAAAGGGAGGTGGGGTGTTAGGGGGGAGGGGGGGATATATAGTATGTGTTAGACTTTAAAGTAACACGACTGCACTTGTATACTGTTGCTCTATAATTCCACTGTAAAAATAGGACAAGCTGAATATATTAATAGATAGTAGAAATACACCGAAGGGAGGAGTAGAGGGATAGAAGAAAGAGGGGTAGAGAGGGTGGGAGAGAGGACTGGAGGGGGGGTGAGAAGGAAGGGAGGGAGTGTATCGGGAGAGAGGAGTGGTAGAGGGGGAGGGGAAGTAGGGTAGAGGGGAATGTTGGAGGGAAGATGGAAAGTTGGAGGGGGGCGAAAGAAAGAGGTGTATGGAGGGTCGAAGAGGTACATTGGGTTTCTATTTTGGGGGGTATTGTTGACAAGAGGAATGGCTGTGCTTATTGTTCAATGTTATATGGCCCCGGTTATGCACAGTATATATGTGACTGTACGAAATGAAAATGGAAAAAATAAAAAACACATTTACAAGGACAAAAAGATGTTGAGGTTCTGGAAAGAGCCCTTAGAAGAACAACAAAGATGATTAAGGGTCTGGAGGCTAAACCACATGATGATTTGGGGAACTGGATATTTCTAGCCTAAGAAAGAGAGGACTGTGGTATGATAGCAATGTGCCAATATTTGAGGGGCTGTTCACAGAGAAGGGGCGATGTCAACCTGTTCTCTAAAGCACCCGAGGGCAGGACACGAAGCAACGGATGGAAATTAATCAAGGAGAGAACCAACCTGAAACTAAGGAGAAATTTCCTGACAGTGAGAACAGTCGATCAAAGGAGAACAGGTGCTCCAACACTGGGGGCTTTTAAGAAGAGATGGCACCGCCGTTTGTCTGTAATGGATCTCCTGATTGAGCAGGTGGTTGGACGAGAAGTCCTCCATGGTCCCTTCCAACTCTGGCATTCTGTTATTGCTCCCACCATCAAACACAAAGATGGTGGCCTTTCATTTGAAATTAGAGAATGAGGGGACAAGCAATTTTATAAAGTATGGGACTTGTTTTACCAATGGTTAGATTTAAAAAAAAAACACCTGGGAATGAAGGTTTACTTATGTAGTAATAGAAAGTTATAGTTATTGTTATCAACATTTTTTCTTGTTATGATATAGAGCACTATTCACATGATATATAAAGGACAATAATGATTTCAATGCATAAGAGTGGGATGATTGAACACTTTGGTATAATTGTATGTAGTGACCATTTTATATTAGAAAGATCTTTGTATATTAAATGGATCAACGATGGTGTAATGATTTTATATATACATGTATTTAGTGTCACAACCCCTGGTATGCCCAAATATGGGAGGAAGTCTACTGCTTCCATTCTCTGTCTATCGGCTTGTCACAAGAGACCATCCAGAC